>NC_042958.1:55350894-55650894 GCF_901001165.1 Salmo trutta
TTTGTTTCATGGAAACATGGCTCCCTCGGAATACGTCATCAGAGTCGGTACAGCCACCTTGTTTCTTCCCGCATCGCGGTAAGAAGAAGGGCGGGGGTGTATGCCTTATGATTAACAAGACGTGGTGTGATCATAACAACATACAGGAACTCAAGTCCTTTTGTTCACCTGACCTAGAATTCCTTACAATCAAATGCCGACTGCATTATCTACCAAGAGAATTCTCTTCGATTATAATTACAGTTGTGATTATCCCCCCCATGCAGACACATCGACGGCACTGAAAGAACTTCATTGGACTCTATGTAAACTAGAAACCACATATCCTGAGGCTGCATTTATTGTAGCTGGGGATTTTAACAAGGCTAATCTGAAAACAAGGCTCCCTAAATTTTAGCAGCATATCAAATGCGCGACCCGGGCTGGCAAAACCCTGGATCATTGTTATTCTAACTTCCGCGATGCATACAAAGCCCTCCCCCGCCCTTCTTTCAGAAAATCTGACCACGACTCAATTTTGTTGCTCCCAGCCTATAGACAGAAACTAAAACAGGAAACACCCGTGCTCAGGTCTGTCAACGCTGGTCCGACCAATCGGATTCCACGCTTCAAGATTGCTTCGATCACATGGACTGGGATATGTTCTGCATAGCGTCGGACAACAACATTGATGAATACGCTGATTCGGTGAGCGAGTTTATTAGCAAGCGCATCAGTGAGGTTGTACCCACAGAGACTATTAAAACCTTCCCCAACCAGAAACCGTGGATTGATGGCAGCATTCACGTAAAACTGAAAGAGCGAACCACGGCTTTTAATCTGTGCAAGGCAACCGGAAACATTACCGAATACAAACGGTGTAGCTATTCCCTCCGTAAGTCAATCAAACAAGCTAAGCGTCAGTGTAGAGACAAAGTAGAGTCGCAATTCAACGGCTAAGACACGAGAGGTATGTGGCAGGGTCTACAGTCAATCATGGACTACAAAAAGAAAACCAGTCCCATCGCGGACCACGATGTCTTGCTCCCAGACAAACTAAACAACTTCTTTGCTCGCTTTGAGGACAATAAAGTGCCACCGACATGGCCCGCTACCAAAACCTGCGGGCTCTCCTTCACTGCAGCCAACGTGAGTAAAACATTTAAACGTGTTAACCCTCCCAAGGCAGCCGGCCCAGACGGCATCCCTACCCGCGTCCTCAGAGCATGCGCAGACCAGCTGGCTGGTGTGTTTACGGACATATTCAATTAATCCTTATCCCAGTCTGCGGTTCCCACACGCTTCAAGTGGGCCACCATTGTTCCTGTTCCCAAGAAAGCTAAGGTAACTGAGCTAAATGACTATCGCCCCGTAGCACTCACTTCCGTCATCATGAAGTGATTTGAGAGACTAGTCAAGGATCATATCACCTCCACCCTACCTGACACCCTAGACCCACTCCAATTTGCTTACCGCCCCAATAGGTCCACAGACAATGCAATCGCAATCACACTGCACACTGCCCTAACCCATCTGGACAAGAGGAATACCTATGTAAGAATGCTGTTCATCAACTACAGCTCAGCATTTAACACCATAGTACCCTCCAAACTCGTCATTAAGCTTGAGACCTTGGGTCTCGACCCCACCCTTTGCAACTGGGTCCTGGACTTCCTGACAGGCCGCCCCCAGGTGGTGAGGGTAGGAAACAACATCTCACCCCGCTGATCCTCAACACTGGGGCCCCACAAGGGTGCGTTCTCAGCCCTCTCTTGTACTCCCTGTTCACCCATGACTGCGTGGCCATGCACGCCTCCAACTCAATCATCAAGTTTGCAGACGGCACTACTGTGGTAGGCTTGATTACAAACAACTAGACGGCCTACAGGGAGGAGGTGAGGGCCTTCGGAGTGGGATGTCAGGAAAATAACCTCGCACTCAATGTCAACAAAACAAAGGAGATGATCATGGACTTCAGGAAACAGCAGAGGGAGCAGCCCCCTATCCACATCATCGGGACAGTAGTGGAGAAGGTGGAAAGTTTTAAGTTCCTCGGTGTACACATCAGGGACAAACTAAAATGGTCCACCCACACAGGCAGCATGGTGAAGAAGGTGCAGCAGTGCCTCTTCAACCTCAGGAGGCTGAAGAAATTCAGCTTGTCACCAAAAACACTCACAAACTTTTAAAGATGCACAATTGAGAGCATCCTGTCGGGCTGTATCACCGCCTGGTACGGCAACTGCTCCGCCCACAACAGCAAGGCTCTCCAGAGGGTAGTGAGGTCTGCACAACGCATCACCGTGGGCAAACTACCTGCCCTCCAGGACACCTACACCACCCGATGTCACAGGAAGGCCAAAAAGATCATCAAGGACAACAACCACCTGAGCCACTGCCTGTTCACCCCACTAGCATCCAGAAGGCAAGGTCAGTACAGGTGCATCAAAGCTGGGACCGAGAGACTGAAAAACAGCTTCTATCTCAAGGCCGTCAGACTGTTAAACAGCCATCGCTAACATTGAGTGGCTGCTGCCAACATACTGACTCATCTCTAGCCACTTTAATAATAAAAAATTGGATGTAATAAATGTATCACTAGCCACTTTAAACAATGCCACTTTATATAATGTTTACATACCCTACATTACTCATCTCATATGTATATACTGTACTCTGTACCATCTACTGCACCTTGCCTATGCCGTTCGGCCATCGCTCATCCATATCTTTTTATGTACATTTTCTTATTCATTTCTTTACACTTGTGTGTATAAGGTAGTTGTTGTGAAATTGTTAGGTTACTGGTTAGATATTACTGCATGGTAGAAGCACAAGCATTTCGCTACACTAGAAGCACAAGCATTTCGCTACACTCGCATTAACATCTGCTAACCATGTGTATGTGACAAATAAAATTGAATTTGATTTATATTCTGTTAGCTCTATGGTCCCTCAGCCCTATAATCCCTCAGCCCTATGTTCCCTCAACACTATGTTCCCTTAGCCCTTTGTTCCCTATGTTCCCTCAGCCGTATGCTCCCTCAACCATATGTTCCCTCAGCCCTATGTTCCCTCAGCCCTATGTTCCCTCAGCCCTTTGTTCCCTCAGCCCTTTGTTCCCTCAATAGCCTGTAGTCTTTAGCTTCAGTGTTCATAGTGTAGCCTGTAGTCTTTAGCTTCAGTGTTCGTATTGTAGCCTGTAGTCTTTAGCTTCAGTGTTCATAGTGTAGCCTGTAGTCTTTAGCTTCAGTGTTCATAGTGTAGCCTGTAGTCTTTAGCTTCAGTGTTCGTATTGTAGCCTGTAGTCTTTAGCTTCAGTGTTCGTATTGTAGCCTGTAGTCTTTAGCTTCAGTGTTCATAGTGTAGCCTGTAGTCTTTAGCTTCAGTGTTCGTATTGTAGCCTGTAGTCTTTAGCTTCAGTGTTCATAGTGTAGCCTGTAGTCTTTAGCTTCAGTGTTCATAGTGTAGCCTGTAGTCTTTAGCTTCAGTGTTCATAGTGTAGCCTGTAGTCTTTAGCTTCAGTGTTCATAGTGTAGCCTGTAGTCTTTAGCTTCAGTGTTCGTATTGTAGCCTGTAGTCTTTAGCTTCAGTGTTCATAGTGTAGCCTGTAGTCTTTAGCTTCAGTGTTCGTATTGTAGCCTGTAGTCTTTAGCTTCAGTGTTCATAGTGTAGCCTGTAGTCTTTAGCTTCAGTGTTCGTATTGTAGCCTGTAGTCTTTAGCTTCAGTGTTCATAGTGTAGCCTGTAGTCTTTAGCTTCAGTGTTCATAGTGTAGCCTGTAGTCTTTAGCTTCAGTGTTCGTATTGTAGCCTGTAGTCTTTAGCTTCAGTGTTCATAGTGTAGCCTGTAGTCTTTTGCTTCAGTGTTCGTATTGTAGCCTGTAGTCTTTAGCTTCAGTGTTCATAGTGTAGCCTGTAGTCTTTAGCTTCAGTGTTCGTATTGTAGCCTGTAGTCTTTAGCTTCAGTGTTCATAGTGTAGCCTGTAGTCTTTAGCTTCAGTGTTCATAGTGTAGCCTGTAGTCTTTAGCTTCAGTGTTCGTATTGTAGCCTGTAGTCTTTAGCTTCAGTGTTCATAGTGTAGCCTGTAGTCTTTAGCTTCAGTGTTCATAGTGTAGCCTGTAGTCTTTAGCTTCAGTATTCATAGTGTAGCTTGTAGTCTAGCTTCAGTGTTCATAGTGTAGCATGTAGTCTTTAGCTTCAGTGTTCATAGCGTAGTCTTTAGCGTCAGTGTTCATAGTGTTGCCTGTAGTCTTTAGCTTCAGTGTTCATAGCATAGCCTGTAGTGTTTAGCTTCAGTGTCCATAGTGTACATACTGGATGTGTATTGTGATGTGTCTAAATATTTTGTCTGCATATTCTGTTTATTGTAGCAGCACTATTTCACAGAGTCAATATCCTGTACATGCAAATGTATTTGGCGAATAAAGGTGATTCTGACTCTGAATTTTGATTGAAATTGGTTCTGTAGGTACTGAGGGAACATAGGGCTGAGAGAACATAGGGCTGATGGAACATAGGGCTGATGGAACATAGGGCTGATGGAACATAGGGCTGAAAGAACATAACCGTAAAAGTCTTGGTTTCATGCATGTTAACATCAGAAGCCTCCTCCCTAAATTTGTTTTACTGACTGCTTTAGCACACTCCACCAACCCTGATGTCCTTGCCGTTTCTGAATCCTGGCTTAGGAAGGCCACCAAAAATTCGGAGATTTCCATCCCCAACTACAACATTTTCCGTCAAGATAGAACTGCCAAAGGGGGCGGAAGTTGCAATCTAATGCAGAGATAGCCTGAAAAGTTCTGTCATACTTTCCAGGTCTATGGCCAAACAGTTCGACCTTCAAATGTTAAAAATTAATCTCTCCAGAAATAAGTCTCTCACTGTTACCGCCAGTTATAGACCCCCCTCAGCTCCCAGCTGTGCCCTGGACACCATATGGGAATTGATTGCCCCTCATCTATCTTCAGAGTTCGTTCTGTTAGGTGACCTAAACTGGGATATGCTTAACTCCCCGGCCATCCTACAATCTAGCTAGATGCCCTCAATCTCACACAAATGATCAAGGAACCCACCAGTTACAACCCTAAATCCGTAAACATGGGCACCCTCATTGACATTATCCTGACCAACTTGCTCTCCAAATAAACCTCTGCTGTTTTCAATCAGGATCTCAGCGATCACTGCCTTATTGCCTGCATCCGTTATGGGTCCGCGGTCAAACGACCACCCGTCATCACTGTCAAATGCTCCCTAAAACACTTCTACGAGCAGGCCTTTCTAATCGACTAAATAAACCTCATTATGGTAGTTAACCCTGGAGAGGAACGATATCCTGGAAGGATATTGACCTCATCCCGTCAGTAGAGGATGCCTGGTTGTTCTTTAAAAGTAATTTCCTCCCCATCTTAAATAAGCATGTCCCTTTCAAATGTAGAACTAAGAACAGATATAGCCCTTGGTTCACTCCAGACCTGACTGCCCTCGACCAGCACAAAAACATGATGTGGCGGACTGCACTAGCATCGAATAGTCCCCACGATATGCAACTTTTCAGGGAAGTCAGGAACCAATACACACAGTCAGTTAGGAAAACCAAGGCTAGCTTTTTCAAACAGAAATGTGCATCCTGTAACTCTAACCCCAAAAAGTTCTGGGACACTGTAAAGTCCATGGAGAATAAGAGCAGTTACCCAGCAGTTACCAGCTACCCACTGCACTGAGGCTAGGAAACAAGGTCAACACCGATGGACCCTCTCTTTCTAAAATTATCTGCCACCATTGTTGCAACCCCTATTACCAGTCTGTTCAACCTCTCTTTCGTATCGTCCGACATTCCTAAAGATTGGAAAGCTGCCGCGGTCATCCCCCTCTTCAACGGGGGTGACACTCTAGAACCAAATAGTTACAGACCTATATCCATCCTGCCCTGCCTTTCTAAAGTCTTTGAAGCCAAGTTAACAAACAGATCACTGACCATTTCGAATCCCACTCTACATTCTCCGCTGTGCAATCCGGTTTCCGAGCTGGTCACAGGTGCACCTCAGCCACGATCAAGGTCCTAAACAATATCATAATATCGATAAAAGACAGTACTGTGAAGCCGTCTTCATCGACCTGGCCAAGGCTTTAGACTCTGTCAATCACTGTATTCTTATCAGAAGACTCAACAGCCTTGGTTTCTCAAATGACTTCTTCGCCTGGTTCACCAACTACTTCTCAGACAGAGTTCAGTGTGTCAAATCGGAAGGCCTGTTGTCCGGACCTCTGGCAGTCATATTGGCAGCACCCAAGGGTGAGGGAGACATATCTCCCTCACTAACTTTAAGCATCAGCTATCTGAGCAGCTTACCGATTGCTGCAGCTGTACACAGCCCATCTGTAAATAGTCCATCCAACTACCTACCTCCTCCCTGTCGTGTCTTTGGCTATGCCGGATTAAGTGATATGACATGCTATTCTATAAAATCCTTTCTCTGTAATTAATATTACCTGATTGAGCTAATCAAGTAAATGTAATTAACTAGAAAGTCGGGGCACCATGAAAGAGTGTTTATAGAGCTGTTATCTTCCGAATAAACTCTGAAAGACCTAGTAATATTTTACATCAATAGCAGTCAATATTAATCGTCACCTTATTTCAGTCTCATCTGAAAGTTGTAAATTCTTGCTTATCTTCACAAACCCTGGCTAACAAGTTGAATCAGCAATACAAAATTGGGTTTAATTATTTATTTACTAAATACCTAACTAATCACACAGAATTACATATACACAGAATGCAAATTATGTCATACAGAAAACATCCCTGGTGGACAGAACCTGTATGATGGGGGTTGGGCTTGAGAGAGGGGGTTGGGCTTGAATGAAAGAGCGGGAAGACTGAGGAACAAAGGGAGAAGCTGTGCTATCGTAAATACAGTATCTTATGCATTCTAAATTACCGCCCATTTGGGAAAGGAAAATGCAATAAGTATTTACTCTGAGCTGTGCTTCTGTAGGTTGGTCGTAGATGCTGGCCGTGTTGGTCAACAGAGATCTTCCTGGCCTCGGAAGAATGTCTCTGGCGGTAAATTGGATACGTTGTAGTATCTTCGTTGTGTGTTAGACTGGATATGTCGTCCGTCCTTTCCTAGCCCACGTTTACAGCTGCTGTTGATAACTCAATGGCTAGGATGTCTCACTTCTTTAGTGAATAAGAGTTCAAAGTTCATACCATTCACAACCAAAGCTCACGCTGAGGTTGGCTTAGTTCTGTAGTTGACATGTTAGTCCTTTTTAACATATGGACAGTCGTCCTATCGTCCTCGGAACAGGAGGTTACATTTTCGTCAAGGGCTTATATAGTGGAGGGAGAGAAGGGTGTGTTTCATAGTTTATAACCCATTTCTCTTCACAGGGGCGGGCCACTGATTGAGCAGGGCTCTAACCTTATGAAAACCCAATTCTCTCATTTGGAATCTAAAATTACATTTAATCTTATCACAAATAGTTTCATATTCAAACATTTAATTTGCAGAACAATTCCATGTGAATCTGATAACTAGAATGTGTAGACTTTCCCAGATACAGTTTATGTCGTCCTGTCATCAGTCATAATGTCTCAGATGACCACAGAACAGACATCATATACATTAAGTACCAACCCATATTTTCAACTGGTTCTATTACCGAAATATGGTTCCTTTCCCCCCACTTGTTTGATGTTCCCAGACTCTCTATGTTTAACAAAGGCTATTCAAGAGTCCTTCAGTAGAGTCAGAGAGAGAGGGAAGGGAGAAAGGTATTTATGGGGGGGTCATAAACCTTACCCACAGGCCAATGTCATGACATCCCCATATTGTTTTTATTTACTTTTTTTGCTCTTTTGCACACCAGTATTTCTACTTGCACATCTATCACTCCAGTGTTAATTTGCTAAATTGTAATTACTTCACTACTATGGCCTATTTATTGCCTTACCTCCTTACTCCATTTGCACACACTGTATATAGATTTTTCTATTGCGTTATTGACTGCACTTTTGTTGACTGAACACGTCTAACTCTGTGTTGTTGTTTTTTGTCACACTGCTTTGCTTTATCTTGGCCAGGTCGCCGTTGTAAATGAGACCTTTTTCTCAACTGGCCTACCTGGTTAAATGAAGGTGGAATAAAAAAATTAAAATATAGGGCTGAGGTAAATCGAGCCAGTAGCAGGTGGGGCGTTTTGAGCTCCACATTTTTAGCTAAATGTTTTGGGTTGCTTGTTTTGTATGTTATTTTAGCTTCAATACGTGTCACATATCAGTTTGAAAACAATGTAAAAAAATAAATCATTGAGTTAATAAAGCCTCCATACAAACATGGTCTCTTTTCTGCTTTCTTGAGTAAGGCAGCTCCAAAATGCTGGTGTTTTGGCTTAGCTCAGTGCTTTTTGTGGTGGTGGGGCAACCAGTGGTTGGTAATGTTCTCTAGTTGCGCCGTGATTGGCTCAGTGTTCTGTCACTTAAGGGGACCCTATGTCACTGCCAAAATTAGCCCCTTGGGTGCTGCCATAGAGTTACATTAGAAGTGCCCATCAAGAAGGCTCAAGGTCATTGGCCAAAGATAAAATGACGTCAAATCACGTTATATCTACAGTAGCTTTGATTGGACTGATCATTTCAACATCTTAGCTAGCAGTCATCATCATGAATCAAGTTGACAATCTACTGGCAAATCTTTTTTAATCCTTGTCATATGAAGATAAATAATTAAGAGAAATTATAGATAAAATGTATCGGTGCTCATCGGCCATTGGACATAAACATTATACAACAAGAAGGAAATTGCCAATTCAACAATGAGTGATTTGGAAGGAATCAGTGGCTAACTGCAAGCATTGCAAAGCAATCACTAGCCTGCTATTCAGCAGAGTGGGTGTGTGGTCCCAATTCTGGGTTTAAGGGTCTCTTTTCCAAGCTTAAAATTATTAACATTCAACATTGGCCATGCTGTTAATCAAGCATGATTTCTGCCACACTCAAAAAAAATGTTAACTCGGAACTGGGATATCTGATTTCAGTGAGTTTATTAAAACAACTGGGAACTCGAGAAAAAAGTAGCTCCGACTGGTAAAATACGTTTTCAATGGTCATCCAACTCGGAATTGTAAGTCGGGAACTCGGGCTTCTTTCTAGAGCTATGATCTGAAGATCACTGACATCATCATGATTCAACCTTGTTTTTTTATGGGTTCCCAGTTGTCTTGAAAGCACCATAAATCCAGAGAATGCCAGACTTTGATGACAACGTTTGATGACAAAATGTGCTCACGAAGAACTAGGTGAGTCCATAAATATCTTGTATGCTGCTGCGTAAATGATGTGTTATGCCAGGGAGCTATGTATACTGTAGCTAAGAAAGTAATACTAAGTGTATGTTGTGTAGTAAGCTGTTAGTAGCACATGTGCCTCACCCTAATAATTTGGTCTATTTTACCCTCTTAATTTTGCCTACTGTTCTTACTTGGTGGTGCACATGTAGCCTATAACCTATTTTAGAGAAATGTAATCATCAAAAATTGTAAGAGCTTTCATTGTCTGCTTGTATGCCCCCTTTATTTATCCTACGGTTCTGACTTGGTGTACAGGGAGAACACTGTAAGAACGGCCCATGTTCTGAATTCTGTCACTTGTGCATTTAAAAAGTGCTGAACAAATATTCTAGTTATATTACCTATTTCTGTCCTAACTTGTTCATTAATGTCTTAATCGAAATTACGGATTGCCTCTTATCCGCTTGTCGTCTCCATATGCCATAGTTTGTACATCTCAATTTTCTGTTGAAACCACATTTGTTTAAGCAAGTCAGCCATATCAGCTCTGCTGATAGCCAGTGGTAAGGTGTTGGGACTGCTGTTTGGACTCTGCTGTTGGGACAGCTTTATGTAGGCCCTAACAGTTCATGTGCACCGTTTGTCACCGTTATAGTGTAATTAATGTATTGTTTATTGTTTTGCTGCCAGACAAGGCTCCGCTGATAGCCAGCGGTAAAGTGTTGGGACTGCTGTTTGGACTCTGCTGTTGGGACAGCTCTATGTAGGCCCTAACAGTTCGTGGGCACCGTTTGTCACCGTTTATAGTGTAATTAATGTATTGTTTATTGTTGTGTTGTGAGGTAGCTTTGCTGGCATGCACCCCCCCCCCACCCCCCACCTCAAATCTTTTCTTTTTTTGCCCCACCAAGATTTACATTCTAAAATTGCCACTGCATAGGGCTGAGGGAACGTAGGGCTGAGGGAACGTAGGGCTGAAGGAACGTAGGGCTGAAGGAACGTAGGGCTGAGGGAACATAGGGCTGTGGGAACATAGGGCTGTGGGAACATAGGGCTGTGGGAACATAGGGCTGTGGAAACATAGGGCTCAGGGAACATAGGGCTCAGGGAACATAGAGCTCAGGGAACATAGGGTGGACCCTCTTCCAACACACATTACTAAATTGTTGTTCACATTGTGTATGCCCAAACAGTGAATTACATTAGTAGATTAGTAGATGCCATTTATCTTCAGTATTCCCCTGGTGTCCTGCTCTCTTCATCTATCAGTTACTCTTCTTCAGTCCTTCATGTCCACCAAAGCAGTTCTATTAGCAAAGGAATAAAACCACACATGGGAAGTTAAGTCAAATTTGTTGTGTATCGATACTACCGTCATGTTAGATACTGTCCACTTACCGAAGAGATGGTCTTTTTACGGAATCCTCTATAACAAGTAAAGAATGCTTTTCAGTTTTACATAAATCAGGGAATTATATTCAGTGTAGAGAAATGTAAAGCTATATAGGTATGCTACTATGCAGTAGTGCTTATGCATTTACCTGAAACTTCATTATCAAGCATGTGCTTTTTAATCATGTAGAGCTTGCTGCCAATAAAACAGATAGCAAAGAAGAGCCCGATCCCTGCCCCAATCCAAGCATATGTGGCATCTGAGAAAAACCACACACAATGTTAAGAATGTAATATGCAGTCTAAGTCATCAACAGCATGTTGTGAAAGCAGCTGCATCCAGTTGCTTGTATTGCTCAAGAGGACAGTTTACTCGTGAGAGTAGCCGAATGCAATGTGTTGACTTTTTCTTCAGTCTGATTAAAGAAAGGTCCAGTTAGGTCACAGTCTCTGTGTGAACCTGTGTTGATTTGAAATGCTTCGAGTGCATCAGTGGTTCTCAATTGGAATCGGAAGGCCTTGGATTGTAATAGGGGATTGGCTTGTTTGGCATGTCAGTGTTTGAGCTGCATAGGTCACTTACTAAATGGGAACCTATTGAATGTTCTCAACTAAAAGTCTACTGACAGAAAAAGGACTCATTATAGTATAGATATGATTTTTGAGGAAACGTTCTTTCTTACCTGGTTCTTCATTGCTTTCCAGTTCATTTCCTCTCACATTTGTCAACATAGACTCTGAAACACAGCGATACACTTTGTTATAGAACAGGCACTTCTCTAATATCTGTCTCAGACAGTCACCCGTCCACAACTCTTTGTAAGGATGAAACTGATAGCTGAAAACAGGATGTTCATGTAGATAAGATAGATGAGGACAGTGATATTTAATCCAATGTGAAACAGAGCAGAAAAACACTTTCACAGATTGAACTTGATGATGTCTTTAGTCCATAATAGTAGTAGTAGTGTAGTATTAGCAGTAGTAGTAGTAGTAGTAGTAGTAGTAGTAGTAGTAGTAGTAGTAGTAGTAGTAGTAGCATAGTAGCAGCTGAGTAGTAGTAGTAGTAGCCTAATAGTAGCAGTTGCCTAGTAGTAGTAGTAGTAGTAGTAGTAGTAGTAGTAGTAGTAGTAGTAGTAGTAGTAAGAGTGGTAGTAGTAGTAGTAGCGCAGTAGCAGCTGAGTAGTAGTAGTAGTCGTAGTAGCCTAATAGTAGCAGTTGCCTAGTAGTAGTAGTAGTAGTAGTAGTAGTAGTAGTAGCAGTAGTAGCCTAGTAGCAGCATTATTAGTAGAGCAGAAAAACACTTTCACAGATTGAACTTGATGTCTTTAGTCTGTAGTAGTAGTGTAGTAGTAGCAGTAGTAGCACTAGTAGTAGTAGCAGTAGTAGTAGTAGTAGTAGTAGTAGTAGCAGCAGTAGTAGTACTGTAGTAGTAATAGTACTACTACTAGTATTAGTAGTAGTAGCTTGTACCGTGTTTGTACCATGTTTTGTGCTGCTACCATGTTGTGTTCCTACCATGTTGTTGTTATGTTGTGTTGCTACCATGCTGTGTTGTCATGTGTTGCTGCCTTGCTATGTTGTTGTCTTAGGTCTCTCTTTATGTAGTGTCGTCTCTCTTGTTGTAATGTGTGTTTTGTCCTATATTTATATTTATTTATTTATTTTGATCCCAGGCCCCCATCCCCGCAGCAGGCCTTTTGCCTTTTGGTAGGCCGTCATTGTAAATAAGAATTTGTTTTTAACTGACTTGCCTAGTTAAATAAAGATTAAATAAAAAAGAAATAAAATAAAATAAAAGTAGTAGTAGCCTAGTAGTAGCTAAGTAGCAGTAGTAGCCTAGTAGTAGATGTAGTAGCCTAGATATAGTAGTAGCCTAGTAGCAGCAGTTGTAGTTGTAGTAGTAGTAGTAGTACTAGCAGCAGCAGTAGTAGTAGTAGTAGTAGCCTAGTAGCAGTATTATTAGTAGTAGCAGTAGTATTTTAGTAGCGTAGTAGTAGTAGTAGTAGTAGTAGTAGAAGTAGTAGTAGTTCTTATTAAAAGTTAAACAGTTACAGTTGAAGTCGGAAGTTTACATACACCTTAGCCAAATACATTTAAACTCAGTTTTTCACAATTCTTGACATTTAATCCTAGTAAAAATTCCCTGTCTTAGGTCAGTTAGGATCACCACTTTATTTTAAGAATGTGAAATGTCAGAATAATAGAAGAGAGAAGGATTTATTTCAGCTTTATTTCTTTCATCACATTCCCAGTGGGTCAGAAGTTTACATACTGTATACTCAATTAGTATTTGGTAGCATTGCCTTTAAAATGTTTAACCTGGGTCAAACATTTCGGGTAGCCTTCCACCCAAATTGGGTGAATTTTGGCCCACTCCTCCTGACAGAGCTGGTGTAACTGAGTCAGGTTTGTAGGCCTCCTTGTTCGCACACGCTTTTTCAGTTCTGCCCACAAATTTTCTATGGGATTGAGGTCAGGGCTTTGTGATGGCCACTCCATTACCTTAACTTTGTTGTCCTTAAGCCATTTTGCCACAACTTTGGAAATATGCTTGGGGTCATTGTCCATTTGGAAGACCCACAAGCTTTAACTTCCTGACCGATGTCCTGAGATGTTGCTTCAATATATCCAGATAATTCTCCTCCCTTATGATGCCATCTATTTTGTGAAGTGCACGAGTCCCTCCTGCAGCAAAGCACCCCCACAACATGATGCTGCCACCCCCTTGCTTCATGGTTGGGATGGTGTTCTTCGGCTTGCAAGCCTCCCCCTTTTTCCTCCAAACACAATGATGGTCATTATGGCCAAACAGTTCTATTATTGATTCATCAGACCAGAGGACATTATTCCAAAAAGTACGATCTTTGTCCCCCATGTGCAGTTGCAAAACATAGTCTAGCTTTTTTATGGTGGTTTTGGAGCAGTGGCTTCTTCCTTGCTGAGTGGCCTTTCAGGTTATGTCGTTTTAATGTGGATATAGATACTTTTGTACCTGTTTCTTCCAGCATCTTCGCTAGGTCCTTTGCTGTTGTTCTGGGATTGATTTGCACTTTTCTCACCAAAGTACGTTCATCTCTAGGAGACAGAACGCGTCTCCTTCATGAGCGGTATGTGTGGTCCCATGGTGTTTATACTTGCGTACTATTGTTTGTACAGATGAACGTGGTACCTTCAGGCGTTTGGAAATTGCTCCCAAGGATGAACCAGACTTGTGGAGGTCTACAATTGTTTTTCTGAGGTCTTGGCTGATTTCTTTTGATTTTCCCATGATGTCAAGCACTGAGGCACTGAGTTTGAAGGTAAGCCTTGAAGGTACACCTCCAATTGACTCAAATGTTTTCAATTAGCCTATCAGAAGCTTCTAAAGCCATGACATCATTTTCTGGAATTTTCCAAGCTGTTTAAAGGGACAATTAAAATTAATTGTGTCATGCACAAAGTAGATGTCCTAACCGACTTGCCAAAACTATAGTTTGTTAACAAGAAATTTGTGGAGTGGTTGAAAAACGTGTTTTAATGACTCCAACCTAAGTGTATGTAAACTTCCGACTGCAACTGTATATTTGAGTGGACAGTGCATTTGCTATTCAAGGTCATAGCCTTTCCATACAAGAGCATTATGGTAACACAACTAAATGTATCTAATGAACTGCTTCAAGGTGTTACTGAAACACACATAAACAGAGCTCACATATCTATTTTGGAGCCAGTCTTGTTGAGGCCGACTCTGTTGACAGTGTGTGATTGCCAGATAGATTGAACAATAATGTTGCAACATGGGGCACATGATGCTAGCACACCACCCAACACCAAACCCCCAGTCCCTATAATGTCACTGTCAAACCACTAGCACTGGAGACTGGGTAGTTAACACTGTACACAGCCGACCCTCCCTAGTCACATTCCATTGGCAGCCATGAGGAGACCATGGTTTGGTCCTTTGTAGCTCAAGTTTGTAAAGCATGCGCTTGTAGTGCCAGGGCTTTAGGTTTGATTACCGGGACCACCCATACGTAAAATGGATGCACACAAGTCGCTTTGGACAAAATCGTCTGCTAAATGGCATATGCATATATTATATTACTTCTGACATAACATGTTCGAGAAGAGTGGTGATTCTTAACTCGCTCTCTGCTCAACAGACATGTAAACGCAAACAGAGTGTCTGCAGCAAATCGATGAGTATAACAACTAGGCGGTTATTTTTTTTTTTAAAGCTCTCTCCAAGCTTGATCATTTAAGTAAATTTACTCGTGAAATATCGTGAAGTTATTCACAATCAATAAGTTCTGCAAATCCAGTTATTGAATCAGAATTCAATATTAGAAGACATGTTTTTTCCGTGACTGGAGATACAAACATATAGCATTTAAATATACACTAGTCACTCACCAGTTGTAAAGATAATTGTTATGATGGACAAACATAGGCCATTGTGAATCGTCTTCATCGCTTTAGACTTTCTTTACCATTTATTTTGTTCATTCGCTGTGATAGCTGCTTGGAAGGTGCTGTCTCATTGAAAAAGAAACATTTCCTGTATTAGTTTAGAACGTGGTTGATGATGAAACGAGATAATATAATCTCGGTGCTCAGCGCGTCTTAATGCATCCATTTACAGTGCATTCGGAAAGTATTCAGACCCCTTGACTTTTTCCACATTTTGTTACATTACAGCCTTATTCTAAAATTGATTGCATTTTTTTCCCCTCATCAATCTACACACAATAACCCATAATGACAAAGCAAAAATAGGTTTTTATAAATGTATTACAAATTAAAAATTGAAATATCACAATTACATAAGTATTCAGACCCTTTTTGACCTGCTGTATACATTTTGGAGAGGAGCAGACATGTACAATGGCAAGGGTAGCTTTGTGTGCCCAGCTGCCTAGGATGCCTTGGCACGGGCCCAGAGCACCCCTCACGGCACCTGCCAGACCCTTTACTCAGTACTTTGTTGAAGCACCTTTGGCAGCAATTACAGCATAGAGTCTTCTTCGTATGAAACTACAAGCTTGGCACACCTGTATTTGGGGAGTTTCTACCATTCTTCTCTGCAGATCCTCTCAAGCTCTGTCAGGTTGGATGGGGACCGTCACGGCACAGCTATTTTCAGGTCTCTCCAGAAGTGTTAAATCGAGTTCAAGTCCGGGCTCTGGTTGGGCCACTCAAGGACACTTAGAGACTTGTCCCAAAGCGACTTGTCTTGGCTGTGTGCTTAGGGTCGTTGTCCTGTTAGAAGGTGAACTTTCATCCCAGTCTGAGGTCCTGAGCGCTCTGGAGCAGGTTTTCATCAAGGAACTCTCTGTATTTTGCTCTGTTCATCTTCGCCTCGATCCTGACTTGTCTCCCTGTCCCTGCCGCTGAAAAAGATACCCACAGCCTGATGCTGCCACCACCATGCTTCACCGTAGGGATGGTCCCAGGTTTCCTCCAGATATGACGCTTGGCATTCAGGCCAAAGAGTTCAATCTTAGTTTCATCAGAACAGAGAATCTTGTTTCCCATGGTCTGAGAGTCCTTTAGGTGCCCTTTGGCAAACTCCATGCGGGCTGTCATGTGCCCTTTACTGAGGAGTGGCTTCCATCTGGCCAATCTACCATAAAGGCCTGATTGGTGGAGTGCTGCAGAACTCTAGAGCTCAGAGTGACCATTGGGATCTTGGTCACCTCCCTGACCAAGGCCCCTCTCCTTCGATTGCTCAGTTTGGCCAGGCGGCCAGCTCTAGAAAGAATCTTGGGGGTTCCAAACTTCTTCCATTTAAGAATGATGGAGGCCACTGTGTTCTTGGGAATCTTTATTGCTGCACACATTTGTTTCGTACCCTTCCCAGATCTGTGCCTCGACACAATCCTGTCTAGGAACTCTACTGACAATTCCTTCGACCTCATAGCTTGGTTTTTTTCTCTGACATGCACTGTCAACTGTGGGACCTTATATAGACAGGTGTATGCCTTTCCAAATCATGTCCAATCAATTGAATTTACCACAGGTGGACTCCAATCAAGTTGTAGAAACATCAAGGATGATCAGTGGAAACAGGATGAACCTGAGCTCAATTTTGAGTCTCATAGCAAAGGGTCTAAATACTTACGTAAAAAAGGAATTTCTGTTTTTTATTTTTAATACATTTGCTAAAATGTCTAAAACACTGTTTTCAATTTTTCATTATGGGGTATTGTGTGTAAATTGCAGCTTTATTTATTTTTATTTATTTATGTATTTATTTGTATTTATTTAATCAATTTTGGAATAACAACATGTGGAAAAATCAAGGGGTCTGAATACTTTCTGAAGGCATTGTATAAACACTTGGACTAAGTAGGACTAAGTAGTTTAGTGAGAGGTTGTTAGGATGTCGGATATCTGTTTTTGCTTCTCATTGCCTTGCCAAACAAGGCAAGGTGTGGTGTCTCCAAACAAGCTAGGAATCCCCCTTACCCTCTAGATTTCCACATCAATCAATTCCATGATTAATTAAACTGTGAAGTGAATTTCTGGGTCAAGCCAAATGCGTTACTTGTCGTAATTTAATTGTTTCAGAAATGTAGTAGGTTAGTATTAGGCTTTACCTAGAAGTTCACTTCACTAACAGTGGCAAGAAAAATATGTGAACCCTTTGAAATTACCTGGATTTCTGCATAAATTGATCATCAAATTTGATCTGATCTTCATCTAAGTCACAACAATAGACAAATATACTGTGCTTAAACTAATAACACACAAATTGTTATATTTTTCTTGTCTATATTGAATACATCATTTAAACATTCACAGTGTAGGTTGGAAAAAGTATGTGCACCCCTAGGCTAAGGACTTCTCCAAAATCTAATTGGAGTCAGGAGTCAGCTAACCTGGAGTCCAATCAATGAGACGAGATTGGAGATGTTAGTTAGAGCTGCCTTGCCCAATAAAAACCCACAAAAATTATTAATTTGCTATTCACAAGAAGCATTGCCTGATGTGAACCATGCCTCGAACAAAAGAGATCTCGGAAGACCTAAGATGAAGAATTGTTGACTTGCATGAAGCTGGAAAGGGTTACAAAAGTATCTCTAAAAGCCTTGATGTTCATCAGTGTATGGTAAGAGAAACTGTCTATAAATGCAGAAAGTTCAGCACTTGCTACTCTCCGTAGGAGTGGCCGTCCTGCAAAGATGACTGCAAGAGCACAGCGCAGAATGCTCAATGAGGTTAAGAAGAATCCTCGTGTCAGCTAAAGACTTACAGAAATCTCTGGAACATGCTAAAATCTCTGTTGATGAGTCTACGATACATAAAACACTAAACAAGAATAGTGTTCATGGTAGGACACCAAGGAAGAAGCCACTGCTCTCCAAAAAAAACATTGCTGCACGTCTGAAGCTTGCAAAATTGCACCTGACTGTTCCACAGCGCAACTGGCAAATATTCTGTGGACAGATGAATCTACAGTTGAGTTGTTTGGAAGGAACACACAACGCTGTGTGGAGAAAAAAAAGCACAGCACCCCAACATCAAAACCTCCTCCCAACTGTAAAGTATGGTGGAGGGAGCATCATGGTTTGGGGCTGCTTTGCTGCCTCAGGGCCTGGACAGCTTGCCACCATCGATGGAAAAATGTATTCCGTTTATCAAGACATTTTGTAGGAGAATGTTAGGCTGTCCGCCAACTGAAGCTCAGCAGAAGTTGGGTGATGCAACAGGACAACAACCCAAAACACAGAAGTAAATCAACAACAGAATGGCTTCAGCAGAAGAAAATACGCCTTCTGGAGAGTCCTGACCTCAACCCGATTGAGATGCTGTGGCATGACCTCAAGAGAGCAGTTCACACCAGACATCCCAAGAATATTATTGAACTGAAACAGTTTTGTAAAGAGAAACGGTCCAAAATTCCTCCTGACCGTTGAGCAGGTTTGATCCACAAATACAGAAAATGTTTGGTTGAGGTTATTGCTGCCAAAGGAGGATCAACCAGTTATTAAATCCAAGGATTCACATACTTGTTCTACCCTGCACTGTAAATGTTTACACGTTGTGTTCAATAAAGACATGAAAACGTATAATTGTTTGTGCGTTATTAGTTTAAGCAGACTGTTTGCCTATTGTTGTGACCTAGATAGAGATCAGATCAAATGTTATGACAAATTTATGTAGAAATCCAGGTATTTCCAAAGGGTTCACATACCTTTTCTTGCCACTGTATGCTTGATAATGGCAAGTTTGTTTTTAAATATAATTCTGTATATGATTATGAAAACGGTTGATACATTCACATTTGTAATTTCTTTGCTAGCCTATGATTTGTAAAGATCTGTAAACTAGACAGGGTGTCACGTCCTGACCAGCAGAGGGAGTAGTGTTGTTGTATTTTGGTCAGGACGTGGCAGAAGAAGTCTGTATGTGTTGTCTAGTATGTCTGGTTCTGTGTTAGTCTTGTGACTCCTGATCAGGAACAGCTGGGGATCGTTGTTCCTGATTGGGAGTCATATATTTAGGAGTATGTTTGTCACTTGGGTTTGTGGGTGGTTGTGCTAACACTGCTAGTCTTTTTGTTTGTAGTAAGCATGTTAGCCTGTCGTGAGTCCCGTGTTTATTGTCTTCCTGTGTATACTTTGCTTTAATTTATTATTCTTTACATTAAAAGATGAGTATCCACATTCCGCCTGCAGTTTGGTCCATTCAACACGGCTTCAACAACTGTTACACAGGGCCATGCAACACAGCAGTCAATTCACAGGGAGTATATTCACTTTGAAAAATGGATCGTTATAGATTGTAAAAAAAACATTGGGTCCTACTGGTGTGGTGTATATTACAATAATATTTGTTATTGTTTATCTGGATCGAAATCTACATGTATGAACTTGTATGTAGTGGAATGCTGTTGCTTTATGATTACACAGCAGCATATGCAACTGTCATTGACACTTGGATGTTGGGTATGTTGGGTACACAGTACTTGGTATTTTGGAAAGAATTCTGCCTGGCATGTGGGTCAGACGGGCACAGACATGTTCCACCATAATATACAGCACATAAATCCCAAGGGCTAACACTACTGTAGAGCATGCCACCCACCGGCAGACAATCCTCTTTGGTAGTTAACCATTTTCTGAGCTGTTTGTGTTTTGCTCAACAACAACTGGACAGTGACCTTAAGGGGAGTATTCCACGGCCCCGTCTCAACCCTCCCATTCCCTTCTCCATGACCCTGAGAAGTCTGGACCTGGAGAGGCCCGGGGTGTCAGGTTCGTAACATGGGTCCTTCAGGGCACACTGAGGGGAGCTTGCCCCTTCTCAGTGCTCGGGTCATGGTTGGGTTTAATAGCAGGCAGCAATGCTCAAACTCTCCCAGCTTCCCCTTGTAAAGACACAGTCTACTGCTTCATTAATAGCAACAGCCTGGTCCGTATCACCAGGTATCTCTTGATTATTTTTGACCTGCTGTGTAAATTTTGGAGAGGCGCAGACATGTACAATGGCAAGGGTAGCTTTGTGCGCCCAGCTGCCTAGGATGCCTTGGCATGGGCCCAGAGCACCTCCCATGGCCACTGCCAGCCAGCAACGACCAACCCACTAACCTCAACCCCCCACCACCCCACTGCAGCCCCCTACACTGGAGAGGTGTCGGAGATAAGGAGTGAAGACAATATTAACATGAGCTGGGTCTTTGCAGGCTGTTTAGATTAAGGCAATGAACAAACAAACAGAGGGGTGGGTGTGCCATGCATTGGATAAACTACAGTGATTAGGTGACAAAACAAAAAGTATTTTTGTAATGTTTACAATCATGTTTCCTAGCCTTTCATACCACACATTTCAGTATACAAAATGTGTGCATTATTTTGCTCAAATAAATCCTTGAATTAAACGGAGATGGCAGACACTGCACTGGGACACTTGAATACCTACATTATTACATGTTATTCTACCCATGTGATTCCTGGCTCCCATGATTACATGCCACTTTATAGGCCAAGCCACATGGTCCTCCTAAACCATGGAGGTCAATGAGGCCTCCTCAGACTGTGACCTTGTGTCGTTGGCATAGTTTAAATGCAGTCTGTTGCCTCTCCAGTTTCTTCTGGCTTCCTGGAATTATGATGGTCTCCGGTGTGATTCCAGACCTAGACACATGCCACAGACAGTATCACACTGGAGCCTTGTCTCACGGGAGCCCTGTCTCTACTGCTCCACACACTCTTGAGACGGATTGCATGTGGTTGAGTTAAGTATGCATTTTATTATCTTGATCCATGAAACCAAACAAATGAACAAGGTATCATGGTTTCTATCACAGGAGGTTGGTGGCACTTTAATTGGGGAGAACGGGCTCATGGCAACGACTGGAGCGGAATTAGTGGAATGGAATCATATACATCAAACACATAGTTTCCATGGTTTCCATGTGTTTGATGCCATTCCATTCGTACCGTTCCAGCCATTATTATGTGCCGTCCTCCCCTCAGCAGCCTCCACTGGTTTCTGTGGATTGTACATTAAGCTTGATAATCAAAGGTTAGTTTTGTTTGTCCTGTTCGAACATACGTTAATCTATTTTGATATAATGTTTCTCTATAAAGGTTATAAATGTGTTTCTCTGACCTGTTCCAACTTGCTTCATACAGTAATGGTGTCCTCATTCCTAGCTTGTCAAACTATCAATGTCACCTCAGAGGTGTCAGAATGTCTAGGCTGTCCTTGGCTGACCAATTGGTCTGGGTGTTTCAGTAACACACTGTTTTTCTATCTATCTGATCCAGGGAACCATGGGCCTACTGAATGTATCCAGAGGAGTTGGACAGACTATCAACTAGCTAATCCCAGCTATGCTAACTGCTTCAGCGGACAGGAATGAGGGGCATTCCACCAGCTGTGCACATCGTCCTCATACCGCAACAGAAATGCCTGTTTTTACTGGGCTGCCATGACAGCCAGTCAGTTAGTCATGTGCTTGCTTGCATGTGCTTGCCTGCATGGTTCCCAGTGGCTGTGACTGATAACTAGTCCCCCACTGCTGCCCAGCGCAGACCCATGTGTGTGTGTCCATCAGATAGGGTCTGGGCCCTGCATCCCTGCCGGCCTGCATGACTATGTCCTTGATTGCCTGACTAACACTCCAGTGGAAAGCGGCCCGCGCCGCTCCAATCTCCGATTTTAGCATTAGCTGGCTGCAGGGAGAAGGGCAGCAAGAGGAACTGACACGAGAGCCCATTTGGATCTGGGTTGGAGGCTGGGTTGCTAGGGGAGACCCTCCTGCTGACACCATGTGACCTGATTCCGGGAAAGGTTAAGTGGCTGGCTACAGATAGTAATAGGGAAATGCACTCGGATTGCACTCTACTTTTAAATCATCCCATCAATCTCTCCAAAACAATGAAGGGAATTTCCCCCTCTGAGATCGATAAAGTATCCAGTATATTCCATACACATTAAAAACAGTAGATACTGATAGCGCTGACATCATCCATGTATTCCTATGGAAAACTCCCATGAACCCGGAAGTATTTTAATTTGAAGTGCACCATTTTGCATAATGGGGCTGAATGGCACTTGTAAAAAATTGCTAAGGATCATGGTGAAAGTGGCCATAACTAGCAAAGGATCATGGTTGATGTAGTCATTTTCATCCTGACTAAGAGAGTCAACCTTAATGTCTATGGGATGAGGGTGCAAGCCTCCTCATAGCCTGCCGGCCCAAAACGGTAGTCCCTGTTGGCCATTGTGGCGATCGTAATGGGCTTTCTAGAGCAAACTAGGGCTTATGGCACCGCTAGGTTGCTATGCACCGCTAGGTTGCTACGCAGTAGCCGGCCAGCAGAGCTCATGACTTCATGCTTTTTTTTTCATGCTTTTTTTTCTGTCAACCCATCTAGGTAATGTTAAAATAAAAGTATGTGTCACCTTTGCTTGCAAACAGAAAAGTTGTGTAAAATCACACATTTCTCAAATTTTCCTTGAAATCTTGCTTTTTCGAAGATACAGTCCTTCCAATCCTGTGTCTATACTTTCTGCAACAACTCTTCACACTGTATCTCTCAAGTCAGCAAAGGCACTGAAGACACTGTTTCCAGCCCCTGGAATCACATTGGACCTTGCTTGCTGCCAGTAACAGGTGTTGTTGGCCTGACATTTGACTGATTAGCTGATATATGGAAGGTGTGACAGAACGAGAGGCAGGTTGTTACTGTATGAAAAACAACATGACAGAAATAGACCTGCTTAAATAGAGCACTTTGGTACAGTAAGTCAGGAGAAGTTCATGTAAAAACAAACCAAGGAACAAAATCAATGAAATCAGGGTTGAATAAGGTACTTTCTAAATGTAATCCATTACAGTTACTAAATACATGTCCAGTAATGTAACTTTTGGATTACCCAAACTCAGTAACGTAATCTGATTACTTTCCCCTTAAAGCAGCAATCAGCAGTTGAAACAATAACAAATCATTTTCCCCCTTCCCTGTTTCGGTGAACAGCTGAGGGATGGAGCTGGAGAAATGTAACCACTCTCTAATTCATAGACGGGGGAATGGATGCAAGGACTTACCATCCATAATAACTTTAACCATGTTTGTTTAAAATTTACTTTGTTTAGAAACATTGGGGAAAAACAAGCTTATATGTTGGGTACTGACTGGGTATGACAGTTGAACTAAGTTCATGGGAAATTTATAAAATATATTCTTAAAGAATCAATGGGTACATATCATTAATTTAAAAGTCAAACAAATTGCCTGCCGAGTGGCGCAGCGGTCTAAGGCACGGCATTGAAGTGTAGCGGCATCACAACAGCCTGGGGTTCGATCCGGCCATGACTGGGAACCCCATAGGGCAGCACACAATTGGCTCAGCGTCATCCGGGTTACGGTGGGGCTTTACTTGGCTCATCGCCAAGTAGCTACTCCTTGTGGCGGGCCGGATGCCTGCAAATCTAATGTTATTTGTCACATGCGCTGAATACAACAGGTGTAGACCTTACATTGAAATGCTTACTTACAAGCCCTTTACCAACAATGCAGTTTTAAGACAATGCAGCTATATACAGGGGGTACTAGTACAGAGTCAATGTGCGGGGGCACCGGTTAGTCGAGGTAATTGAGGTAATATGTACATGTAGGTAGAGTTATATAAGTGACAATGAATAGATAATAACAGAGAGTAGCAGCAGCGTGGGGGGGGGGGGGTTAATGCAAAAAGCCTGGGTAGCCATTTGATTAGCTGTTCAGGAGTCTTATGGCTTGGGGGTAGAAGCTGTTTAGAAGCCTCTTGGACCTAGACTTGGCGCTCCGGTACCGCTTGCCGTGTGGTATTAGAGAGAACAGTTTATGATTAGGGTGGCTGGAGTCTTTGACAATTTTTAGGGCCCACCTCTGACACCATCTGGTATAGAAGTCCTGGATGGCAGGAAGCTTGGCCCCGGTGATGTACTGGGTCATACGCACTACCCTCTGTAGTGCCTTGCGGTCGGAGGCCGAGCAGTTGCCATACCAGACAGTGATGCAAACTGTCAGGATGCTCTCGATGGTGCAGCTGTAAAACCTTTTGAGGATCTGAGGACCCATGCCAAATATTTTCAGTCTCCGGAGGGGGAATATCTTTTGTTGTGCCCTCTTCGAGACTATCTTGGTGTGCTTGGACCATGATAGTTTGTTGTTGATGTGGACGCCAAGAAACTTGAAGCTCTCAACCTGCTCCACTACAGCCCCATCATTGAGAATGGGGATGTGCTCAGTCCTCCTTTTCCTGCAGTCCACAATCATCTCCTTTACCTTGATCACGTTGAGGGAGAGGTTGTTGTCCTTGCACCACATGGTCAGGTCTCTGACCTCCTCCCTATAGGCTGTCTCATCATTGTCGGTGATCAGGTCTACCACTGTTGTGTCATTAGCAAACTTAATGATGGTTTCCCTGGCCGTGCAGTTGTGGGTGAACAGGGAGTACAGAAAGGGAACTGAGCACACACCCCTGAGGGGCCCCCGTGTTGAGGATCAGCATGGCGAATGTGTTGTTACCTACTATTACCACCTGGGGGTGGCCCGTCATGAAGTCCAGGATCCAGTTGCAGAGGGAGGTTGACTTCGGTCGTCAGTTGAACAGTGTTTCCTTTGACACATTGGTGCAGCTGGCTTCCGGGTTAAGCGAGCGGATGTTAAGAAGCGGGGCGTGATGGGTCATGTTTCGGAAGATGCATGACAGGGTCAGTAGCTATATACAGGGTCAGTTCCAGGGTCAGTAGCTACATACAGGGTCAGTTCCAGGGTCAGTAGCTATATACAGGGTCAGTAGCTACAGTTGAAGTCGGAAGTTTACATACACTTAGATTGGAGTCATTAAAACTCATTTTTCAACCACTCAGTATTTTCAAGGCCAGATAAAAAACGTACCCGATTTAATCTGGTTACTACTCCTGCCCAGAAATTAGTAGATTTGGATAGAAAACACTCTAAAGATTCTAAAACTGTTTGAATGGTGTCTGTGAGTATAACAGAACTCATATGGCAGGCCAAAACCTGAGAAGATTCCATACAGGAAGTGCCCTCTCTGACAATTTGTTGTCCTTCTGTTGCATCTCTATGAAAAATACAGCGTCTGTGCTGTAACGTGACACTTTCTAAGGCTTCCATTGGCTCTCTAAAGCCGCCAGAAAGTGGAATGGGGTGTCTGCTGTCTCTGGGCAAAGAACAACAGCTCTGTTTGTAAGTGGTCAGCCTGGGGACAGTGAGACTGAGATGCGCGTTCACGAGACTTCTCCATTTTTCTTCTTTCAGCCTTTGAATGAATACAACGTTGCCCGGTTGGAATATTATTGCTATTTTACGAGAAAAGTAGCATAAAAATTGATTTTAAACAGCGTTTGACATGCTTTTAAGTACGGTAATGGAATATTTTGATTTTTTTTGTCACGAAATGCACTCTCGTGTCACCGTTTGGATAGTTACCTGAACGCATGAACAAAATGACGGTATTTGGATATAACTATGGATCATTTGGAACCAAAACAACATTTGTTGTTGAAGTAGAAGTCCTGGGATTGCATTCTGACAAAGAACAGCAAAGGTAATCCAATTTTTCTAATAGTAATTCTGAGTTTAGTGAGCCCCAAACTTGGTGGGTGTCAAATTAGCTAGCCGTGATGGCCGAGCTATGTACTCAGAATATTGCAAAATGTGCTTTCGCCGAAAAGCTATTTTAAAATTGGACATAGCGATTGCATAAAGGAGTTCTGTATCTATAATTCTTAAAATAATTTATGTATTTTGTCAACGTTTGTCAACGAGTAATTTAGTAAATTCACCGGAAGTTTTCGGTGTGTATGCTAGTTCTGAACATCACATGCTAATGTAAAAAGCTGTTTTTTGATATAAATATGAACTTGATTAAACAAAACATGCATGTATTGTATAACATAATGTCCTAGGAGTGTAATCTGATGAAGCTCATCAAAGGTTAGTGCTGCATTTAGCTGTGGTTTGGGTTTATGTGGCATATATGCTTGCTTGGAAAATGGCTGTGTGATTGTGTCTATGTACTTTCCTAACATAATCTAATGTTTTGCTTTCGCTGTAAAGCCTTTTGGAAATCGGACAACGTGGTTCGATTCAGGAGAAGTATATCTATAAAATGGTGTAAAATAGTCCTATGTTTGAGAACTTTGAATTATGACATTTTGTGGTTTTAAATTTGGCTCTCTGATTTGTCACTGGCTGTTGAATAGTGTGAGACGATTTCGTCCCACCTCCCCTAGAGAGGTTATTAACAAACTATAGTTTTGGCATGTTGGTTAGGACATCTACTTTGTGCATGACACAAGTAATTTTTCCAACAGTTGTTTACAGACAGATTATTTCACTTATAATTGTCACGTCCTGACCAGTATAAGGGGTTATTGGTTATTGTAGTTTGGTCAGGACGTGGCAGGGGATATTTGTTTTATGTGGTTCGGGGTTTAATGGGATATATATTTATGTAAGAGGGGTGTTTGATTTGTGTTCCGGGGTTTTTGGGTTATGTTCTATATTTCGTATTCTAGGTTTTATCTATGTTGTGTATTTCTTTGTGTTGGCCTGGTATGGCTCTCAATCAGGAACAGCTGTACATCGTTGTTGCTGATTGAGAGTCATACTTAGGTAGCCTGTTTTCACCTGTCCCTTTGTGGGAAGTTGTATTCATGCACTGCTATGTTTAGCCTGCAGAACTGTTAGCTGTCGTTCGTGTTTTCATTTTGTTGTTTTTGTGTGGAGTTCGTAATAAAATAAATATGAGCATTCACGTACCCGCTGCATTTTGGTCCTCTTCCTACGACGGCCGTTACAATAATTCACTGTATCACAATTCCAGTGGGTCAGAAGTTTATTATGTTTATTATGTTCAACATAGGAGGGCCAAGCACAGGAAGCAGCTCTTCTAGTAGTTTAGTTGGAATAGGGTCTAGTATGCAGCTTGAAGGTTTAGAGGCCATGATTATTTTTATTAATGTGTCAAGAGATATAGTAATAAAAAACTTGAGTGTCTCCCTTGATCCTAGGTCCTGGCAGAGTTGTGCAGACTCAGAACAACTGAGCTTTGGAGGAATACGCAGATTTAAAGAGGAGTCCGTCATTTGCTTTCTAATGATCATGATTTTTCCTCAAAGAAATTCATGAATATATCACTGCTGAAGTGAAAGCCATCCTCTCTTGGGGAATGCTGCTTTTTAGTTAGCTTTGCGACAGTATCAAAAATACTTTTTGGATTGTTCTTATTTTCCTCAATTAAGTTGGAAAAATAGGATGATTGAGCAGCAGTGAGGGCTCTTCGATACTGCACGGTACTGTCTTTCCAAGCTAGTCGGAAGACTTGAAGTTTGGTGTGGCGCCATTTCCGTTCCAATTTTCTGGAAGCTTGATTCAGAGCTCGGGTATTTTCTGTATACCAGGGAGCTAGTTTCTTATGACAAATGTTTTTTGTTTTTAGGGATGTGACTGTATCTAGGGTATTGCGAAAGGTTACATTGAGTTCCTCAATTAGGTGGTTAAATGATATCTGTACTCGGACGTCCTTGGGTAGGCGGAGGGAGTCTGGAAGGGCATCCAGGAATCTTTGGGTTGTCCAAGAATTTATAGCACGACTTTTGATGATCCTTGGTTGGGGTCTGAGCAGATTATTTGTTGTGATTGCAAACATAATAAAATGGTGGTCCGATAGTCCAGGATTATGAGGAAAAACATTAAGATCCACAACATTTATTCCACGGGACAAAACTAGGTCCAGTGTATGAATGTGGCAGTGAGTAGGTCCGGAGACATGTTGAACAAAACCCACTGAGTCGATGATGACTCCAAAAGCCTTTTGTAGTGGGTCTGTGGACTTTTCCATGTTAATATTAAAGTCACCAAAAATGTGAATATTATCTGCCATGACTACAAGGTCCGATAGGAATTCAGGGAACTCAGTGAGGAACGCTGTATATGGCCCAGGAGGCCTGTAAACAGTAGCTATAAAAAGTGATTGAGTAGGCTGCATAGATTTTATGACTAGAAGCTCATAAGATGAAAACATTTTTTTTTGTAAATTGAAATTTGCTATCGTAAATGTTAGCAACACCTCCGCCTTTGCGAGATGCGCGGGGGATATGGTCACTAGTGTAACCAGGAGGTGAGGCCTCATTTAACACAGTAAATTCATCAGGCTTAAGCCATGTTTCAGTCAGGCCAATCACATCAAGATTATGATCAGTGATTAGTTCATTGACTATAACTGCCTTGGAAGTGAGGGATCTAACATTAAGTAGCCCTATTTTGAGATGTAGTTTTGCCCAACCTAGGTCGAGGCACAGACACGGTCTCAATGGGGATAGCTGAGCTGACTACACTGACTGCTAGTGGCAGACTCCACTAAGCTGGCAGGCTAGCTAACAGCCTGCTGCCTGGCCTGCACCCTATCTCATTGTGGAGCTAGGGGAGTTAGAGCCCTGTCTATGTTCGTAGATAAGATGATAAAAAGATAACATCTCAAGACATCAGTCAGGAAGTTAAAGCTTGGTCGCAAATGGGTCTTCCAAATGGACAATGACCCCAAGCATACTTCCAAAGTTGTGGCAAAATGGCTTAAGGACAACAAAGTTAAGGTATTGGAGTGGCCATCACAAAGCCCTGACCTCAATCCTATAGAAAATTTGTGGGCAGAACTCGAAAAAGCGTGTGCGAGCAAGGAGGCCTACAAACCTGATTCAGTTACACCAGCTCTGTCAGGAGGAATAGGCTAAAATTCACCCTACTTATTGTGGGAAGCTTGTGGAAGGCTACCCGAAACGTTTGACCGAAGTTAAACAATTTAAAGGCAATGCTACCAAATACTAATTGAGTGTATGAAAACTTCTGACCCACTGGGAATGCGATGAAAGAAATAAAAGCTGAAATAAATAATTCTTTCTACTATTATTCTGACATTTCACATTCTTAAAATAAAGTGGTGATCCTAACTGACCTAAGACAGGGAATTTTTTAAAGGATTAAATGTCAGGAATTGTGAAAAACTGAGTTTAAATGTATTTGGCAAAGTTGTATGTAAACTTCCGACTTCAACTGTACCTGCTGGAGCGCGTGCTACGGGTGGGTGCTGCTATGGTGACCAGTGAGCTGAGATAAGGCAGAGCTTTACCTAGCAAAGACTTATAGATGACCTGGAGCCAGTGGGTTTGGCAATGAATATGAAGCAAGGGCTAGCCAACGAGAGCATACAGGTCGCAGTGGTGGGTAGTATATGGGGCTTTGGTGACAAAACGGATGGCACTGTGATAGACTGCATCCAATTTGCTGAGTAGAGTGTTGGAGGCTATTTTGTAAATGACATCGCCGAAGTCAAAGATCGGTAGGATAGTCAGTTTTACGAGGGTATGTTTGGCAGCATGAGTGAAGGATGCTTTGTTGTGAAATAGGAAGCCGATTCTAGATTTAATTTTGGATTGGAGATGCTTGATGTGAGTCTGGAAGGAGAGTTTACAGTCTAGCCAGACACCTAGGTATTTGTAGTTGTCCACATATTCTAAGTCAGAACCGTCCAGAGTAGTGATGCTAGACTGGCGGGCGGGTGCGGGCAGCGATCGGTTGAAGAACATGCATTTAGTTTTATTCGCATTTAAGAGAAGTTTGAGGCCACGGAAGGAGAGTTGTATGACATTGAAGCTCGTCTGGAGGGTTGTTAACACAGTGTCCAAAGAAGGGCCAGATGTATACAGAATGGTGTCGTCTGCGGAGAGGTGGATCAGAGAATCACCAGCAGCAAGAGCGACATCATTGATGTATACAGAGAAAAGAGTCGGCCTGAGAATTGAACCCTTTGGCACCCCATAGAGACTGCCAGAGGTCCGGCCACAGGCCTTCCAATTTGACACACTGAACTCTGTCTGAGAAGTAGTTGGTGAACCAGGCAAGGCAGTCATTTGAGTTCATCTGGTAGAAAGGTATCGTTGGGCACGGCTGGGTCTTCCTCTGTAATCCATAGTGAACTGTAGCCCCTGCCACATGCGGCGGGTGTCAGAGAGTAGTATGATTCCTCCTTATTCCTATTTTGTGCTTTTGCTCGTTTGAAGCGTCATTTTTTCATGACATCGAGAAAACAGAAAGGTGTCATTGTTTTTTTTGTTCTCGCAAACATGTTTTTAAATGTAAAAATAATCCAATGAGTAATCTAGTTTTTCAAAAGTATCTATAATCTGACTATAATATTTGTGCTGCTAACGTAATTTGTTACAGTTACATTTTTTTTGTAATCAGATTACATGGAATTGATTACATACAATCAGCTACTGCTCAACCCTGAATGAAAGTGTGGTATTGACAATAAAAGGGGGAAATTGATTAATTGTAGGAACGATTCAAATCTAAATTTGTCTGCAGGATTACAAGAGCTATTGAGCTTTTCACTGACACCTTTATGTGTGTACTAATCAAGTCCTTATTTTCCTTACCAAAGAAATGATGAAAGTTCCACCAATGTGGTTGAACAATGATTGACTAAATGGAGTAAAAGTTACTAGAAACTAGATGCCTCTCACTTCAATCTCACTGAAACAACAGAAGCTTCAAACACACAGACCACACAGCTTATCCCAGTAAACAAAGCACGGACAATGTGTGTGTGTGTGTGTGTGTGGGGAAAACCAAACCCGTCATGGTAATCAGATGCCATTTGTCTCTCATTCTCCGCTTTAAGGAGTGTGACACTTGTGTGGATGACTCAATGAGCTATGTTTGATACCTTGTTTGTATGGCGAGACCATGGTAGAGACAAGTGAGTCACAGACTAAAAGCCGTCACCCCATGAGTCCAACAGGAGCTAGAGACTACTCCACTCAACCCCTCACGTGAATAGCCACTGTAGTCTTTGAAGGCGCTTAAAGATAAAGCTAGCATGCTGCTATGGACACATACTCTTAGATACTAAAATTAGTGTTACTGCTCAGTTTGGCCACACCGTCTTCTGTGTCTATTTCGGTAGCAACTCTTCCGTGCTTAGCTTTTAGGGTCCTTTGCCCCGCTGCATTTACCGCATGGAACTCAGGGCTTGAGTAAGTTCAAGGATTTATCTTTGGTTATTTATTTATTCAAAGTAAACTTTTTTCCTGCTTGTAAACTTGTTACTCACGCCTACGATTTTTTTGCAGGTGCCGTGGATTCATCAGGACTTAAGGATTTTTCCTCATGACCCCCCGCTGTCTTGATTTGACCCGTACCCCAACCAAACATGGAATACACAATCAAAAGGTAAAGCCGAATTGTATCTTCATTAATGGTAATAACTGTCCAAAGCATGGGAATGTGAGGGGATGATTGGATCACATAGTCATTTTTTTACGTGTGGGGTGAAGGGCTCACAATCTGAACCTTCTACCCTAATACCCAAACAAACATATGGCACATGTACACGACAAACATGTCAATATTTACTTTAAATTTTTATGATAGCCATATATATATATATATATATATATATATATAAAAACTTCAGTTGGTATATATATATATATATATATACCAACTGAAGATTTTGTCCAAATTGTGCACTTTTATTGAAGTCCAAACATTTTATCAAAGTTATGAGGTGGAACTTTGAAGACGGTGTTTGTTATATTGCTGGCACTAACTACATTTACTGTATATTACTGTACCTTAACTGTATAACACTGAATATACTTACCTTGGGGTGTGATAGGTGGGATAGATAGCCTCTCTACTCTTGTTTCTCCTTTGGTATTAATACACCAACTAGAGGCTGGGAAATCACCCTGCCTCTCTAACTGGTATCACATTATAAGCACTGGAAAATAGCTTAGCGCTGGCCAAATTCTCCTGGAAAGTGAATGCATTCTTTCATCTCAGTTACAGTTACATAATAAAGTATATTGTTAAATATTGAGGGCAAAAGATTGAAAATGCATGTGTGTGACTGGCAAAGTTCCGATGACTGTACGCAGAGCTAGGCCTATACATGTCTGGAAAACTGTTGTTGATCTTGACATGATCATGAATCTGAATCATGTTTCTTTTTCTGTGCTTTTGAATCAAGTTTTACTCAGAGGGTTAAATTGAATACAACACTATGGCATATTCTATACATTCAGTACTCTCACTATGTTTGTGTAGCTACCTTTAAGGAGTGTCCCAGTTTTGTAGGAACCATAACATTGACCAATATGCCAATGGTTAAGCTCCCAGTTCAGAATATTGAAATGGGTTAATGATCTATTCTAGTCCCTCACCCAGATAGCTAAACTAAGCTAAGCAGCTGCTGCAAAGTGCACTGTGAACAACGGCGTGATTTAAAGGCATTCTCAGCGCCCCATGTAAACTTATTCTGCACATAAAATGTTTAAAGAGCATTGTGGTGTGTGATTTGCTTATATAAGCTTGACCATCAATCACATTATGAAAATATACACTGCGTGTACAAAATATTAGGAACACCTTTACTAATGTTGAGTTGCACCCCCTTTTGCGCTCGGAACAGCCTCAATTCGTCAAGGCATGGACTCTAAAAGGTGTCGAAAGTGTTCCACAGGTATGCTGGCCTATGTTGACTCCAATGCTTCCCACAGTTATGCTAAGTTGGCTGGATGTTCTTTGGGTGGAGGACCATTCTTGATACACACAGGAAACTGTTGAGCCTGAAAAACCTAGCAGCGTTGCAGTTCTTGACACAAACCGGTGCGCCTGGCACCTACTACCATACCCCGTTCAAAGACACATACATATTTTGTCTTGCCCATTCACCTTCTGAATGGCTCACATACACAATCCATGTCTCAAGGCTCAAAAATCCTTCTTTAACCTGTCTCCTCCCCTTCATCTACACTAATTGAAGTGGACTAAACAGCTGACATCAATAAGGGATCATAGCTTTTACCTGGATTCACCTGGTCAGTCTGTCATGGAAAGAGTTCCTATTGTTCCTAATGTTTTGTCCATTCGGGGGAATATAATAAGTACTGTATATCCATTGTGAAGGTGACCACAGGAGGAAAATAATCCTGCAGCAACAGGAAAAGTGAATTATTGTGTGGATTATAATAAAGGACATTTTTGTAAAGTGGAAATTACTAACATTATAAGCCTTTTTTTTATAAGCCTTTTTTCCACCAGCATCCCACTGCTGGCTTGCTTCTGAAGCTAAGCAGGGTTGGTCCTGGTCCTGGTCAGTCTCTGGATGGGAGACCAGATGCTGCTGGAAGTGGTGTTGGAGGGCCAGTAGGAGGTACTCTTTCCTCTGGTCTAAAAAACATCCCAATGCCCCAGGGCAGTGATGGCACCGTACACACTGCCCTGTGTAGGGTGCTGACTTTTGGATGGGATGTTAAACAGGTGTCCTGACTCTCTGAGGACATTAAAGATCCCATGGTACTTATCGTAAGAGTAGGGGCGTTAACCCCGGTGTCCTGGCTAAATTCCCAAGCTGTCCTTCATACCGTCATGGTCACCTAATCATCGCCAGCTTACAATGGCTCATTCATCCCCCTCCTCTCCCCTGTAACTATTCCCCAGGTCATTGCTGTAAATGAGAATGTGTTATCAGTCAACTTACTTGGTAAAAATTAAATTTTAAACCTCAAATACACCACGAGTTTGCATTTTCTGCAATGACAGGGTGATGAAATTAAGATCCTGCACCTGTAGCATGTTATAATATGCTGTTAACATGCTACCCACATGGTTGTACACAAACCTATGCTGATTTATAGGAATGTTGCAAACAATAACAGTGATTACTTGTTATTGTATATAGACTTATTTTTCTACTATATTATTGACTGTATGTTTGTTTTACTCCATGGATAACTCTGTGTTGTTGTATGTGTCAAACTGCTTGCTTTATCTTGGCCAGGTCGCAATTGTAAATGAGAACTTGTTCTGAACTTGCCTACCTGGTTAAATAAAGGTGAAATAATTAAAAATAAAAATTGTTAAAAAAAATTACCATGTGATGGCCTTTTCTGATAATAATGCCTATATTAGTCTATTAGTCTGTTAGTCTATAGCCTGTTAGTCTAAAGTCATTATTATTGGACTATAGCAGGGTTCTCCAACCCTGTTCCTGGAGAGCTACCCCCCTGTACATTTTTACTTCAGCCCTGTTCCTGGAGAGCTACCCCCCTGTACATTTTTACTCCAACCCCAGTTGTATCTAACCTGACTCAGCGTATCAACTAGCTAATTATTAGAATCTTGTGTGCTAGATTAGGGTTGGAGCAAAAACTTACAGGACAGTAGCTCTCCAGGAGCAGGGTTTGAGAGCTCTGATATAGTCAGATAATAATGCCCATAGACTAACATAGTCAGGATCTTAATTTGATCACCCAGTTGCAGGATAACCTTTTTTCCAATGCAAGAAATATCACACTTGTGGTGTATTTTAGGTTTAAAAAGGCTTCTGAAGTTTTTAATTTCCACTTTGAAATTTCAGACTTGATTTGCCCTAACAAACAAACAAAACAAAATTACAGAAAATGTATCAACCCCTACAAAAATGTCTATTAATTAGTCCACATTTTCTGATGCTGCAGGACTATTTTCCTGCTGTAGCAAACTGGCTGAAATTAAGATCCTACATCTGTAGGCAGTACAACAGATACACTGTAGTACAGGGCATCAAGGACACCAGCTCCTATAAAATCTCAGTATTTATGAGACATGAGGTCAAAAGTTCTTTATTGTCATGCTGCTCATATCCATGGTCATACTTGATGTTTAGGAGATGGTGTAGAAGCATCCTCCTTCCCTTGAAATAGCCTGCGGTATGGTATGTGTTTGTCTGTGGTGTGCATAGCGACAAGATAGTTCAGTTCACACATATCATGGACACAAAGGTCAGAGTGAGATACAGTACATGGTCTACCAAACAATTTATTGTGCTATCAAAATGGACACAGCCCTTTCTATAGTGTTAGGAGGAATCACATAAAAAAACACTAAATCTAGCTTGTAATTTGTAAAAAATTATTAGGCTGATGAAAAAATGCTTGCATCTCAGAAATGCATCGACAAAAGCCTGGAACTTTCATTGAGCAGATACTGTAATGCTTCAAAGTCAGTCACTATACAATCTGTATAAAGCAATTAAGTGCTGCTGTTTCCTGATTGTGACACTGTATGTATTTCCTTCTTTCCCAGGAAGATGGTAAGCTGACCCAACTGGGGACGCTATAGACTCAACCATCTAAAACCCATTGTCAACCATCAGCCATCACCATGACCTGTGTGGAGAAGCGCCAACACGTGAGCCACCGGAACACCATGCTCCACCACCGCTTCCCCAACGGCTTCACTGAGATCTTCCTGGACGAGACGGACCGAGAGGTCAGCACGCTCACTGACCGAGCCTTCCGGAGCCTGTGCATCGGAGACGAGGCCGTGTACAATGATGAGTTTTCATATGGATACCCTTTCAGCTGTCACAAGCCCCTAGTGGAGAAGCCCCTGAAAAAGACTAAAGACGCTGGTAAAAAGCACAAACTCAATGGTGCCAAAGACATTCAACCCTGGAGGCAGAAGAAGAGCATGTCCAACGTGTTGATTAAAAATAGTGATTTCAAGGACACTAACGGGGACTCGTGGGATAAGTCGGCCCTCTTCAGCATCGAAAGGGAACTATCAGAATTCTCCTCAGATTACAAGAACCTCACAACCAAGAAATCAGACAAGGATGCAAAGTCCTCCAAGACTAAAAATGGCCAATCTATTTTCAAGCTGCGGAAGCTGAACATCAAAAACTTTTTCCTCCACAGCGAGTTCAGCCCGTTCCAATCGTGGAGGGATTTTAACCGCTTTCCGTTCAGTCAGGACGGCATCACCTCCATTCTCCCGGTGGTGGACAACCTTCCTAAATGGTACGACTCCCCTCTATACAAACAACTGACTGAGGCACATCGAATAGAAACACTGCATGTGGAGGAGACAGAGCAGCAGTGCCAGAAACCAGTCGAACCCCCTCTTCCTCCTCCTCGTCCTCCACCCAAGGTTCTGCCAAAACCCTCTGCCCCCGAGAAGAGGTCTGCGTCAGACACCTCTGCTAAGGGTGAAACCAACGCCCCCTGGAGGAGAAACAGAGCGAGAGCCAAGAGTGCTGTACCTGTCAACCAACTGGGAGTACTTTGCCCTCCCACTGAAACCCCCAAACTGGTGGAGGAGATTCCTCTGCTGTATAAAAAGGAAGTCAAGTCGGTAAAGGTGAAAGAAGTGGAGAAGCCATGCTCTTTGACCAATACTCCATTCAGCATTTCTCAGCTGATGACACCCGTAATACCGTCCAGACAGGCTACAGACACCTCAGAGATCCTGTCAGCAGTGCTATCTCCCTCTCTCCTCGATCTCCCCCTCCTAGACATAGAGTATGTGTCGCCAGTCATATCAAGATCGACCTCCGAGGTCGTCAAACGAGACAGCTACAAATCTATTGCGTCCAGTTTGTTGTTCAACCTCAAGGATAACAGGAAGAGGGTCAAGAGCAGGTACAGCCCGCCAAAGTTCAAAACCGAACAGGTGGATCGTAGCACTCTGTCTCCAAAGCTGCTGGAACAGAGACTACTCAAATATGCACAAGCTCCTTCTGACGGTATAGCCTCTGGCTTCAGTACACCTGCCATTCTAGCCTCCGGTTTAAGCACACCTCCCATTCTATTAGATGGACTGCATATCTGTAGCCCAGCTGTTTCAGAATCTAGCAATGCTGGTCTTAGGAAATATCTAGATTCGGATATATCAGACGATTACTTGATATCCAACTTATTGCAAACCAAAAGAGAGGCTGCGGGTAGCAGGAGCCCTGGGTCGCCCTTTACACACTCAAAGGTGAACAAGTGCTCCCTGGCTACAAAACAAACGTACCCAACTCTGAACTTGTACAAGAGTCCTGCGAGGCCAGAGATGAAACACTTCTCACCGTCAACGAGTAAGGATACTTTGTCCATTGCCACACACAACAAAGGACTTTCTCTGAATATTTCAGACAAGACAAAGTACCATCCTAGTGCACAAAAGAAAGGGATTTCTCTGAATATACCAGAAAAGCCAGCAAAAGAGATGTTGCAGCGAAAGGAGAAAGACATTGGTGACCAGCCTGTACATACAATAACGAATACAGCACAGAACAAAGTGGCATCTCCCAATTTACCTGCAGCGCAAAACAAAGTGTCGTCGCCAAATTTAACAGACAACGCTAAACAACCAACAAAAGACACAGTGGAATTGAAGGAAGAACACAGCGGTGAACAGACTGTAAATACAAGAGAAGCCATCACAGCTATTAGGGAGACATTAATTACAGCCCAAAATAAAGTGCTGTTCTCGAAAAGAACAGACCATACCAAAAGGTCAACAACGGACATGACAGAGTTAAATGTCAAAGATACAGTTGAAGAGGTTATGAAAGCCGGTTTGGAAGCAATATCCACCGCCAGAACCAAAATATTCTCTCCCAATAGAACAGAAGCTGTAGAAGAATTAACCATGAATAAGAACAACATCGTCAAAACAGAGGCCCCTCAAGAGAAAGATGACAATGCAATTGTAGTAGAGGATAGACATTCGCTTCATTCACTTTCAGTGCCAAGGCCAAGCCACAGACGGATAGAGCGACAGACAACAGGTGAAACATATCCAACTGACAACACACTCACCAACGGATTTATAGAATGTGCGGAAAAAGAGAAAGAAATTATTTTGTCAGAAAAGGAGAAGGGGCCGGTTAAAAAGCAAGGCAGGTTTAAACATATATTTTCAGCGAGACAAAACAACTATATTAAAAGCCAAAGATATGCAATGAAGGAGAGTGGCGAGAAAGAGGAGGATGACGAGGATTTTGAACCTAAAATGGAGGTAAATAATAAGAAAGATGTGGATGAAGAAGTACATTATACAGAGAAGACGGTGCACAAAGAAATGAAAGATAGCAAAAATAAAGTAAGTGACTTACATGCACTGAAAGAGCTGGAGAAGGCTAGATTGGGTGAACGCCTTATCAAGGACAGTGAGAATTTGAACCCCGAACCAGGGATAGATAGGGAGACAAAGGCGAAAAACGATTTAATTTCCAGGGAGCTTAGGAACATCAAAAGGGGTATGCTTTCAATGCGAGGAAACACATTCGCTAAAAAAGAGGCATTTGTGAACAAAGAGAAGGAGCAAACTAAGCATGATGTATTCTCAAAGATAGACAACAACGTTGTTATAAACAAGTCATTGATCAACGACAATTATGACAAGGCTAAAATGGCACTCGAGGAAATCATATCGGAAAGAGCAGAGAAATGTAAAAATAAAGTCTTAAAGAATAAAGAAGAGGATGTCAATACAGTCCCAGGTGAGAACCCTGATGATAGTTATAATGTTAGAGTCCAAGAGCGTAGACAAGCAAGACAGGATTCTATCAGGACAGCAGCAGAGGAGGAACAAAATGAGGTGAGAGAGAGGCTAGGATATCTGAGGGATCATCATCATCAGACACAAGAAATCATTACCAAGACTGAGACAAAACTTGGTGGAAATCAGAGGTTAGATGCCACAATCTATCCTGAAGAAAATAAACTCGCGACAAGACCTATCAGGGAGGAGCAAGAGAATAGAAACATCATCAATAATGTCAGTGACAAACAAAAATACAATATTAGATCCAGCAAATACTCAGCAGAGGAGAGTGATAGAACTGTTGCGAGACAGTTATCTATTGAAACAAGAGATGACACCTCTAAAAATGATGAGGTCGTCAAAGAGGAGAGTCAACCAGACGCACACGTTCTCAAACCAGAGGTACCACCGAGGAGCAAGAAAGGGAACACTAAAAAAGAGGACAGCACAGAGGAAGAGAAAGAATGTGGGAATGTTATGAATATAATTGAGGAGGATATAAAGAATAGAGAATTTTCAAGTAGGGATAGTACTAATGACACAATTCAACAACAAAAGAACACACAGGCAAGAGGCAAGGTCTCAAACAGGGAGGCCCTTGATGCAAAGATAAAAGCAGAAAGACAAACGGATGCACTTGAAACAGAGACAACGACTGAGCAAGATACGCCAATTATACAAAATAATCCCCATATTGGTTTGGCAGAAGAAGACTATTCTAAACATTCAAAGCATCCTCGTGAAACAAATACATCTTTTTCACTCAGAGAAGAGAAGGATAAGGAAATTAAGGCTCTATTAAATGAAAGCCAAACTAATAAACTTCCTATAAGGGAGCCCAAAGCAGAACAAACACAACACAATATGGAACAACAGGAACAACCCTGTGTAAGAAGGAAGACCCCTTTGAAACCAGGCAAATATCATTCAAAACCTTCAAACCAAGTAAACATCACTACTGAGGATGAATCGATAATGGAAAAAGAGACCATGAAAAAGAGTCAAGCAACTGAAGAGTCAAACAAATCAGTTAAGATTAGTGAAGATATTGCAAATGTTGATGAAGATATTAGAGAAACATTAGTGTCTCCGTTGTCAAATAGCAGTAGTATAAATCAAAGTCAACAGGATCGAACCAGTATGTCCTCGAAGTCATCATATTTCTCTGTCGCGAGTTCATTGCAAAGAAACAACGAAACTGACTCAAACATCTATCACTCTTTTGAGAATTTGATTGCTGAATTAGAGGAGGTTGAGGAAGGAGTAGAGGATGTGGCAGAACGTGTGAGATGGGATTTGGAGACAAAGATAGAAGTGGAGTATTACTCTGTAAGTGATCATGAAAATGAGGAAGTTGAAGACAAGTCAGTAATCCCTTCCAGGCGAGATAGGGTAACATCCCGGATGGAGGACAACGAGTCAAGAGCCAGAGAGATGGACAAAAGTGGATGGCTCCAGAGCCCCATGGACAACACAAACAATCAAACGCCAACATCTCAGTCCAATGCCTCTTCACCAGTTCTGGGGAAACCGGCTCTATTCAAAGTGAAAGACAACACATTCAAGCATCATGTCTCGCCTGTAACTAAGACAGTGAAACAGGTTCTGCACAAGACAAACCATGACCCAGCGGAACGTGCACCGTGGTCACCTAGGGAAAGCTTGAGTGGCTCTGAGAGGAGCGAGGAAGATCCTCTCAATCATCTTAAAGAGTCTATTGAAATACCGTCACCCTATAATGTCGCCACCACACCAGACAAACACTTCAAACCCAAAGAGACGGCATCTCCCCACTCTCCACAGTCACCGCTGTCTCCCTCAAAACTAAAGCCCGAACACAGTCGGAAAGGCCAACGTGCGCCATGGTCACCCAGGGAGTGCTTGAGTGGCTCTGAGAGGGGCAAGAAAGATCATCTTGATATCCCTGAACCCCATGCTGCTGCCACCACACCAGACAAACACCTTAAACCCAAAGAGGCTAAATCTCACCACGCTACACACTCCCCACTGTCTCCCACAAAACTGCCCCCTGAAAACACCCCAAAAGGCCAACAATATGGGTCTTTTCTCACAGTCCCTCAGGAAGATTACATACATTCGGGGGTGAGTCCATCGTCAGAAGGGGGGACAAGCACAGTGGATATAGCTGATAACAACCCAGAGGACTCCAAGGTGCAGTCTGGTTCAGTCTGCAGCGGGAATGACACCCAAGGACCCGGCAGACCCCCCGTGGTCCCTCCCAAGTCAGAGAAGGCCCTCCTCAAAGCCATGAAGCTGACCACCAGAAGGATCCGAAAGGAAGAGAAGGGAAGTCAACCACACAAGAGCCGCAGCAGTAGAAGTGATAAAAACAAGAGTGATAAATCATCGGAGCATAAAAATAGTAGCAGTGATAGTATTGACAAGCATTGTAGTAGTAAGAAGCAACATCAGGAAAGGACCGAACACATCAGCCATAGCAGTGAGAAGCACAGCCGTGGTGAATCGGAGCATCAAGGCCGTAGTAGTGAAAAGCACAGGCAGGATGAATCAGAGCGTCAAGCCTATAAGAGTGTGAAGCACCACAACGGTGTACCTGAACATCAGAGCCATGCTAATGAGAAGCCCCCGCAAGAAAAAGAAGAGCACAGCAGTCATAGTATTGAGAAACACAGGCAAGGACGCAGCATTGACGAACAGAGGCATGGTGAATCAGAGCATCAAGGCCGTAAGAGTGATAAGCAAAGTCATGGTGACTCCAAGCGTCAGGGCCGTAGTAGTGAGAAACACAGCCGAGGGATGCAAGAAAAGAGATTCCGCAGCAGCGACAGAGCTTTCAGTGAGAATAAAAGGCAAAACAGTGAGAGATCCACAAGTGAGAGAACCCCGCGTCATAGAGCTCAGAGCATGGACGGACACATCGGTGATAAAGTGGAACAGAGAATTCGTAGTAGTGAGACATCTCCTAGGGACAGACCAGTACAGAGGAGTCAGCATATTGAGAAGTCCATTAGGGAGGAGCTGTCTCAGAGGGGCCGAGCCCAAGAGAGATCCAACAGAGAGAAACCAGAGAATTGGAACCATAGTGTTGATTCCCATGCCAGTGACGTTATAGACTTGACATCCCCTCACCCTAATCTATCCCGCCAGTCCAGTTACACCAGCCAGTTCTCTCGTCAGTCCAGCATCGAGCATGGTTACACCTCCTACCCAATGACCCAACGGAAGTTGCTGCAGGATCCAGACTCGGGGCAGTATTTCGTAGTTGACATGTCCGTCCAGGTCAAAACGAAGACCTTCTTTGATCCCAAAACTGGGAATTACGTGCAGTTACCTGTTCAGCCTCCTGAGGGCCCTGTGTCTCAGGCCTCCACCATGGAGGTGATAACCGCACCTATGGTACTCTACCATGGTTCCTTTGTCCCAGTGCCTGTCTCATCCATCCCATCACAGAAATCCACTGTCCACGCCTCACAGCTGGACCAGGAAGACTTTGAACAAAGGCTGGAAAGGCAGAGGTATAAACACACAAACGATGGCCATCGCTACCTAGAGCCAGTGAACGGCTCCCAAGATCACATGCTAGGGGAGTTCTTAGGCACTGAGGATCTTTATGACTGTATGAGCTGATAGGGATTTTATCAACTTTGTGAGAAATGTTTAACAGAGTTGAAGTGGAGTGTTAATTTGCATTTGTGAATTTGTGGTTTATATGAGCTACTTTAGACTTAATATAAAATTGGCATTTGGGAGTGTCTGACTTCAGGGATTCATGTACGATAAATATATGACTTGTAATGTTATTGATGGAAAATTACAGCTTAAAGAGAAAGGACATGGGTGTTCCATGTTAATATGTATTTTCACACGTAGACATGAAGTTTGGTTATACATTTTTATGTATTGTTTTGTTATTTCATTGATATGTAAAGTTCTGCTTTTTTAGACTTTTTCCACAAGCAGTTTGCCCTCACATAAACACAATTTAGTCAGATTTTTGTATTTATTTAATCATAAAGATACGTTGTGTTTTAATCTACGTTTCAGTAGTCAATATCAGTCAACATGCAACTGAATATTGAAAGTCGCACATTACGTTTCATACTAATATCTAAATGCTTGAAATGCCATTAATGTACATGGCAATGATTTATGTTTTGTAAAATAATTGGAGATACTTGGAAATATGTTTGGCAGTATTTTGCATTGAATGGCTAGAAAAAGCAGGTCTACATTTTGTTTTTGTAAATCATTCCAATAAAAAAAAGATCTGAAGAACTAGGGTTATCCTTTGTTGTTGTTTCATAATCTTGAACTTGTTAAAATATGAAGTGATTTTTATCCATTTATAAAAAGGCCTTCCTTTTCATAGGTAGGCCTACCAACACATGATGACTAGGCCTAAACTGCATTTATACACCATATTGTAATGCTTTTCTTATTTTTTTTTTCATTTCATGGTGAGAGATCATATACAAGTGGTTCCAAACTTTTTTTTTAATCGCGACCCCACCATGTAAAAAAAGTGATGTAATCAACGGCCAATGTTCACCTTTTTTAATTGGGACTATGCCAATCTATTACAAATCAGTCTGATAGTACTTCTGACAATATTTTCATCTGAAAGAAATATGGTTTGAAGTGACTGAAATGCATCAGAAAGGTATTGGGAAGTTCAGAAGATCATCAGGCAATAATGTTGTATGATTTTCTGTGTAGAAAACAACATCATCATTGATTATGTTATTTTCCCCCCAGTCTGATTTAGCGCCTGGTCTTGTTCAAATGTTCTGATGAGACTTGGGGGCATTGTAGAAGAGTCTTATCTTTCAATGATGGGGTCATAATATTTTGAAGCTTAAACCATTCAAAATATAGAATCACATTTGTAGGAAGAAAACAAACCCGTTTAGTACACGTTTATTAAACGCCAAAAGCGTTTATTACAACCACAGTTTCACTCGCAACCCCCTTTTCAAATCACGCGACCCCTAGTTTGGGAAACGCTGTCTTATACCATGCATGAGATTGACTTTTTTAATGTGAAACTCAGCCCTCTGGCATCATCTAGCGTGTATTCTTTGTTACACTGAAGAAGGGAATTACAACTGTAGTGTATGATTTAGTGTATGATATTGCAAACAAACAAAAAACTAAGATAAAAACACAAATTATTCATAGGCTTACACAATTTAGTTAATTGGGACATCAGAAATACAGCTGAAGTTGGAAGTTTACATACACCTTAGGCAAATACATTTAAACTCAGTTCTTCACAATTCCTGACATTTAATCCTAGTAAAACCACTTTATTTTAAGAATGTGAAATGTCAGAATAATAGTAGAGAGAAGGATTTATTTCAGCTCTGATTTCTTTCATCACATTCCCAGTGGGTCAGAAGTTTACATACCCTCAATTAGTATTTGATTGGCATTGCCTTTAAATTGTTTAACTTGGGTCAAACGTTTCAGGTAGCCTTCCACAAGCTTCCCACAATAAGTTGGGTGAATTTTGGCACATTTCTCCTGACAGAGCTGGTGTAACTGAGTCAGGTTTGTAGGCCTCCTAGCTCGCACATGCTTTTTCAGTTCTGCCCACACATTTTCTATGGGATTGAGGTCAGGGCTTTATGATGGGCACTCAAATACCTTGACTTTGTTGTCCTTAAGCCATTTTGCCACAACTTTGGAAGTATGCTTGGGGTCATTGTCCATTTGGAAGACCCATTTGCGACCAAGTTTTAACTTCCTGACGGATGTCTTGAGATGTTGCTTCAATATATCCACATAATTTTTGTTCCTCATGATTCCATCTATTTTGTGAAGTGCCCCAGTCCCTCCTGCAGCAAAGCACCCCGACAACATGATGCTGCCACCCCTGTGCTTCACAGTTGGGATGGTGTTCTTCGGCTTGCAAGCGTCCCCCTTTTTCCTCCAAACATAATGATGGTCATTATGGCCAAACAGTTCTATTATTGTTTCATCAGACCAGAGGACATTTCTCCAAAAAGTACGATCTTTGTCCCCATGTGCAGTTGCAAACCGTGGTCTGGCTTTATTATGGCGGTTTTGGAGCAGTGGCTTCTTCCTTGCTAAGCGGCCTTTCAGGTTATGTCGATATAGGACTTGTTTTACTGTGGATATAGATACTTTTGTACTTGTTTCCTCCAGCATCTTCACAACCTTTGCTGTTGTTCTGGGATTGATTTTCACTTTTCGCACCAAAGTACGTTCATCTCTTGGAGACAGAACGCATCTCCTTCCTGAGCGGTATGACGGCTGCGTGGTCCCATGGTGTTTATACTTGCGTACTATTGTTTGTACAGATGAACGTGGTACCTTCAGGCGTTTGGAAATTGCTCCCAAGGATGAAACAGACTTGTGGAGGTCTACAATTTTTTTTCTGAGGTCTTGGTTGATTTCGTTTGATCTTCCCATGATGTCAAGCAAAGAGGCACTGAGTTTGAAGGTAGGACTTGAAATACATCCACAGGTACACCTCCAATTGACTCAGATGATGTCAATTACCCTATCAGAAGCTTCTAAAGCCATGACATCATTTTCTGGAGTTTTCCAAGCTGTTTAAAGGCACAGTCAACTTCTGACCCACTGGAATTGTGATACAGTGAATTATAAGTGAAATAATCTGTCTGTAAACAGTTGTTGGAAAAATTACTTGTGTCATACACAAAGTAGATGTCCTAACCGACTTGCCAAAACTATAGTTTGTTAACATGAAATTTGTGGAGTGGTTGAAAAACGAGTTTTAATGACTCCAACCTAAGTGTATGTAAACTTCCGACTTCAACTACATATATATAAAGCCCTATTACTAGGCTATTCAAAAACAAATTCACAAGAATTGAATGCTAAATCGGAATTTGTTTAATTGAGGCTAGACCAATTATGTACCATATATTGTATAACAGCACAATCATTATGTTAATTCAGCAGGTTTTTTCGGGCTTGGGCTCATATATAGGCCTATGCTAATGCATAAGCATTTTCACTAATCATCACCTTAGAAAGCACTCTCCATTTGATTGTTAGGCTTTGAAACAGCATCCACATTGACCATGTTTTCCACTCAGCTTCAACCTATTGTTGAACTTCTTTCTTCAAATTGATCACTCACAGTAAGGTGAGTTTTAAAAGCGAATCAAATGAAATCAAATTGTATTTGTCACAGGTGTAGACCTTACTGTGAAATGCTTACTTACAAGCCCTTAACCAACAATGCAGTTTTAAGAAAATAGAGTCAAGAATATATTCACCAAATAAACTAAAGTAAAAAAATGTAATATATATTTTTTTTAAAGTGACACAAAAAAATAACAATAACGAGGCTATATACAGGGGTACTGGTACTGAGTCAATGTGCGGGGCTACAGGTTAGTCGAGGTTATTTGTACATGTAGGTAGGGATAAAGTGACTATGCATAGACAATAAACAATGAGTAGCAGCAGTGTAAAAACAAAGCGGGGGGGATCAATGCAAATAGTCCGGGTGGCCATTTGATTAATTGTTTAGCAGTTAAGGAGCCTGCTACCACTTGCTGTGCGGTAGCAGAGAGAACAGTCTATGACTTGTGTGACTGGAATCTTTGAAAGAAATGTGGGCCATCCTCTGACACCTCCTAGTATATAGGTCCTGGATGGCAGGAAGCTTGGCCCCAGTGATGTACTGAGCTGTACGCACTACCCTCTGTAGCACCTTATGGATGCCAAGCAGTTGCCATACCAGGCGGTGATGCAACCGGTCAGGATGCTGTTGATGGTGCAGCTGTAGAACTTTTGAGGGTCTAGGGACCCATGCCAAATCTTTTCAGTCTCCTGAGGGGGAAAAGGCATTGTCACGCCTTCTTCACAACTATGTTTGTGTGTGTTGACCACTTTAAGTCCTTTGGGATTTGGTGTGTGTGTGTGAAAACCATAGAGCACTTTCGAACTCATTCCACAGAGGGACGAGTGTCTGCGGGTTCACTCCTCCTTGGTACTTCATTGACGAATTAACGTCCCTAATTAGTAAAGAACTCCCCTCACCTGCTTAATTGAAAGGAAAAAACTAAAACCCGCGGACACTAGGCCCTCCATGGAATGAGGATACTGTTTTGATGAGAAGTGTTTGATGTGATTTTCATTTGCATTTGCATTGATGCCCTCACCCACCTAGATAAGATAAATACCTAAGCGATAATGATGTTCATTGACTCTTCACCAAGCTTGTGACTCTGGGACTGAACACCTCCCTCTGAAACTGGATCCTTGACTTCCTGACGGGCCGACCCCAGGTGGTGAGGATAGGCAGCACGGTGACCCTCAACACAGGGGCCCCACAGGGGTGTGTGCTTAGTCCCCTCCTGTACTCCCTGTTCACCCATGACTGCGTGGCAACGCATGACCCCCACATCATTATTATGTTTGCTGATGACACGATGGCAGAAGGCCTGATCACCGGCGATGATGAGACAGCCTACAGGAAGGAAGTCAGTGAACTGGCAGTGTGGTGCCAGCACAACAACCTCTTACTCGTGGTCAGTAAGACCAAGGAGCTGATGATAGACTACAGGAAACAGGGGGCAAGCACGCCCCCATCCACATCGTCAGGGCTGTAGTGGAGCGGGTCAGAGCTTGAAATTCCTCTGTGTCCAAATCCCAAATCCCTTCCCTAACTTTTGCGACAAAGTTGGAAGCACAGCATCGTCTAGAATGTCATTGTATGCTGTAGCGTTAAGATTTCCCTTAACTGGAACTAAGGGGCCTATCCCGAACCATGAAAAACAGCTCCAGACCATTATTCCTCCTCCACCATAATTATTGTGGTCACTATACATTAGGGCAGGAAGTGTTGTCCTGGCATCCACCAAACCCAGATTCATCAGTTGGACTGCCAGATGGTGGAGCTTGATTCATCCCTTTTTTCTTTTTTCTTATTTCTATTACTCTTTTGTTTTTGTTCTACTTTACTTTATTTTATACTATCATATTTTTACTACTGATATTGATTACTTTATTTTTGGGAAAGAGCTAGCTGTAAGTGTGCACGTGACAATACAACTTGAAACTTGAAAACGTGTAGTTTACCAATAACAACCTCATCTTGTTGACAACCATGACACTAAAATAGTTTGATAATTCATGCACTTTGTTAGTATTATCAGCATTTCTGACATTAGCAATACGTTTTATTCAGAAAAGGGTTTTCATTCACGGCAATTGCACCACACGGACGCTTCATTTCAGCACCTTGGTCAGCGCCAAAGGGACTTCCATTACTGCTGGTGCCCGGCCTCAAAGCGTAATCAAATATCAATATAAACATGTTGAATTGCAACGACCGATTTTTATTTCTCAAAAATAGCGTCCATTTATACATGAATCACTGGATATACTGTAATTCAGTCAACATTTCTGAAACTCGTTGAAAATGTTCCCGGAGAGCAGCTGGCAATCGCACTGTAGTCAATGACAGCCACAGCCGACTGCCACCATATCGTCATACTGTTTAAGAACCACGTTTTCCTCGTCGTCAAAATAGAGAAGGCTGATGGACTGGAGTTGGTCAGGCACGCAGCATGGTGTATTCACGTCGCTGGAGAGCTTTAGCGCATGCATGATGGACTGCACAGTCGCATGATTCGTGGCGCGGAGACTCTCTCCGAGTGGGAACGGGCAGGAGCCCTTGCAGTGGTAAGCATTGTACCCCCGTGGAGAGATGATCCAGCCTGCCCAGCCGATCTCCTCGAAGTCCACAAAGAGGGGGATACGCTGGCAGGACATGGGGCGGCTGCGGGGATAACTTGGGGCTGCGCGCCTCCTTCTGCTCCCGCTGTCTTGACGCAATACCTTCACAGGACTGTCATGTGCGGTGTCGTGGCTGACATGTCCTACAAAAATGTACATGAGAAAGGAATATATCAGTATTTCAATAATCATCGACAGTTAGGCATACAACTGCAAACCTCCACCATTCACATAATATAATTTGATCATTGACAGCCTAGAAATATGCTTGTAGAAATGTTCGTACTAAATGTTCTATGATGAACAAAGTACAATTCATGGCCTACAATCAGATAAAAGTTTATTTTCAACGTTTAATTCTCCCCGTTTGTTTCTTTCAGTCCTGCAAGCAGTCATACTGTTGGCCCATTATTCGATTTAAACATCCCGCCCACCAGGCCTACTTGTTAAACAAAATATATTTCCCTGAGCAATTGTGTTAGTATAAAATAATATAATGTCCCTTTTTTTAACGTGAGAAAAAAGAAGGAACTCGCACACTGCTCTTGATTGTATCACTGCTCTTTAATAAGCTTCACGTATCGGCCTCACCGCCTTCTTCAGAGCTTTTTCTCATTTTATTCAACTGTTACCATGCACCTGCAAAAACGATAGCTCAGATGTGCGAGTGCCTTTTGAATTTTTAATTTAGAAAATGTAAACTTACAATATAGCTCAGTATTTGAGTTATTTATTGTATACAGGCATTTCTGCTAATCTTTATCAAGGGTGTAATTCATTTCGCACCCCGCTGTACACCTGGGCCGCCTCAGACGTACTGCCAGGCATACAGCTGGAGGAACTACACCGAGTAAGCTCTACGAGGGGGCGACGTTTTAGGACGAGAGAAGGATAACTATTCATCAGAAGCAACAGAAACTATATTCATCAACCTTGGTTTTTTATCCATGATTTTTTTGTCTGTTTTTACATGAAAAGTAGAAAAATAAAACTTTGAAAAGAGTTCCCTCGATGTCTTTTTTTGACAAATATGAGTTTGGAGGTCTGCGTGCCTTGTACACGATTCCACTGTTATTCTGTATGAATATAAAAAACAGAAATTCTGACCATGCTAGTTTACCTTGATTTAGTGATTGATTAGTGGTCGAGCCTCTTCCGTCGTCTGAGAATATAACCAGGAAAGCATTCTCCGCAGGTGATTCTCCCTGTCTCTCTGAAGACTGCAGGACGGACTCTATCCATTTCCCCGATGGCAGAGTAATAACCACCAGAATACCATTATTCTCCTCACTGTTGCGAATCCAGTTGGACACCTTTCATTTGGGAAAACAAATGATGCGATTAAAATATAGAAAGGGTGATGTTGAAATAGGATGTGCTGTGATAAAACGTGAACAGATCTTACTGTTTGTGTGACGTTGAAGACTTCCCATCCCTGAGTGTATAAAGGCAACAGTCTTGACGTGATTAGATTCCCTCTCCAAGGTTTTACTCTGTTGTCCAACACCTCATATAGGTCCACCTGCGCGCGCAAAGCATGCGTTAGGCTAAACAGTACAATAATTCTATCGAGTTATCTCAACACACTTAAAAGTATTTATTTGCAACTAACCTTGTAAAAATGGGGTCCATATGCCTGCCCAAGGAAAAGTCGTTGTTTTTGCCTGAACCAGCGAAATTCTGCTTTGATCATTCTCTCATCTCTGGCAAATGAGGACAAATTGAAGAAATGAAACCTTCCACCGGCATGTCCTGCAGAAATATATCAAGAATTGTGTTAAAATAAAAAGTCTGAAAGTTTTCCCTTTAAGATAATATAAATATTTTGTACATTCTTTTCAAACATGCTTGGTCACCAAAGTGTGTGCGTATTACGCGCTTGGAGATAACTCACCTCTGTCCTCGAAGCTCCGCACCACATTGCCCTCTAGTTTCTCCGAGTTCCTGGGGATTCCATTGGAGTCCGCCACTGAGTTGAACAAGTCCAGCATAAACTGAGGTGCCTTTCTATGCGGCACTGAAGAGCTCTCGGGCAAATCCATCGGATTGAACAATTCGTCCATCTTCTTAGCCGACTTTGTTATATCCAAACGGTTCTCTTTCCAAACATTTTCTTTGGATTCTTCGTCATAATAGATAGTGAACATGGACACGGTTCTTAGCGGTAATGTGAGGACTAGCCAGACGAGTAGACCCTGTAATATCATGCTAGCGATAGCCTAATGAGCCTGACTGGTTATGGGTCAGTGATTAGGCTATCACCGCCTTCGATAGGAGCAAGCGCCCCTGTCCTGAGGGTGATGGTCGAATGGACCATTTAAAGGTCTACGAATTCATATAGCGGATTTAAATACGGAAGTAGCACCCCCCCAGAGCAACAATGAATCATTTGACCTACAAATGGCAGCTTGGCCCAAATAAGAGGGTCATCTTATTAACTATTCGTCTGATCCAACCTCTCCCCCTTCACAAAAGATACATTATTCAATTGTTATAAATCGAATTTAAATGGTAAACTAAACATGACATAATCGTAAATCACTAGGCCTACTGATATGTCAAATACTACCTTAATCTTAATCTGAAGATATCATATGGTTTACATTTGAGTTTTCAAGCATAGATTAAAAAAAAACTACGTTATGTTTAACAAAAAGACCAATGACGCACGTCCTCACATCATGAACTAGAAGACAAACGTTTTTTCTCAGTTTATCCTCGCTTTTTAAAAAAAATCTATAGTGTGTTATCCGTTATCTGTATGAGGCCAGTTGGCCCTCAAAGGAACGCACACACAAACCTATGACGCAAATGAAAACTGAGGTTTACTTGTTGTTACGGGGAGTCTCCGTTGGGCGTTGTTTGTCGAATGACTCACAGGATTATATGCTAATGAATGGAGGTGTCACCAAATCCAATAATTTGTGTATTCGCATTTTAAATTAATCGGGGATTATCTTCAATCAAGGGTGAGAAGAGAACACATTCCTAAAATCGTCTCATTGATCAATGTGGCTTCAATTTATAATGCATTTAATCAAATGATGATCCCCTCATTTGGAGGCAATTACTCAGTTACGGTCTTGTTATTACGCACATGAGCCCGCACGAGGCCATCCATGGCCAGATGACACATCAATGTATGCGAATTTATTACATTGTGGATGTGTCCCTCATTTTACTGTGTGCATATTTTCCATTATACATATCGATTATAATACAGAGGAGCATATTTGCCAGACACCCACACCATGGACATAAAAACATTTGAACAGCAGTGAAAGTGGACGGTTGTGCATACAGGGGACCCTGCATGTGCGTCATCCACGGCGCAGGACACATTGGAACCCCCCTCTGTGTCCAATAAACGCAGTGTGTGAGATCACCTCAAATGTTTGGATTGACCATGTGCGGATTACTGATAAACGTGAAGAGAAGCCATATGACGTGGACCGAATCTCATAGGCCTACCACGTTATTCTGCATTGTATTGTATAACAACGACCTCGTCTCTGCCTAGCCTCATGTATACAGCAGATGGCGGCATTGGCCAAAGCATAAATTGATACCCACTGCATGTGCCTCTGAGATAATCATTTTGATGTGGAGCCTTGTTGTGACTAGTACGGAGTGGGCAATCACTTTGAAAAAACAAAGCACATTTCCCCTCATTAACCCATGTTTAGTGCTATCCGAGATCCTTGGGACGTCCATACCCTAAACCCTAACCTTTATCTTAACCATACCTTACATTTCAACTTCTATGGGGTGAAGTCAGAGTTCGGATGGATCATGTTAATATGTCTACATTTTACATTTTTGTCATTTAGCAGACACTCTTATCCAGAGCTTTTTCCAGTTAGTGCTTTCACCTTAAGATAGCTCGTTGGGACAACCACATATCACAGTCACAGTAAGTCATTTTTTTCCTCTATCAGGTAGCTATGAGCAGAGACAGAGCGCTGGAAAGGCGGGAAAAAAATATATTGTATATTCAAACTTTATTTGGGGTGGAGGGCAAGGGATGATTTAAGATACTCTTTGAACAGGTAGGGTTTCAGATGTTTTCAGAAGCTTCTGTTGTAGAGCATGAATCTGCAGGAGAAGTCACTTCTTTTATGTTTGCAGAGAACGACAGGGTGTTGTCCAAGGTCACGCCAAGGTTCTTTGCTCTCTGGAAGGGGGACACCGTGGAGTTGTCAACCACGATGGAAAGGTCTTGGAGCGGGCAGGTCTTCCCGAGGAGGAAGAGCAGCTCCGTCTGGTCGAGGTTGAGCTTGAGGTGGTGGGCCGACATCCAAGCTGAGATATCTGCCAGGCAAGCAGAGATGCGTGTCGCCACCTGGGTGTCAGAAGAGAGGAAGGAGAAGAAAAGTAGTTGAGTGTCATCTGAAAGCAATGATAGGAGAGACTATGTGAGGATATGACAGAGCCTAGTGACTTGCTTCCTAGGGTTAGAGGCAGAAGCTTGACATTTTGAGTGATAGAAAGTGGCTTTAGCATTGGATACAAAGGAAGAGAGGTAGAGGAGGGAGTGAAAGGTTGATAGGTCCTCCTGAAGTTTTTTTTCTTCTCAGCTGCCCACAGTCCTGTTCTGTAAGCTCTCAATGAGACACTCAGCCACGGAGCTTGAGGGGAGGGCCGAGCCAGCTGGGAGGAAGGGGACAGTGCGAGTCATAGGATGTAGAAAGGGAGGAAAGTAAGGACGGAGAGGCATAATCAGGAGACAGGAGGGAGAGGGATTTAGCTGAAGGGAGAGATGATAGGATAGAAGAGGAGATTGAGATTGAGACAGCGCATGACCATCTGGGAAGGGGCTGTGTGGCTAGGGTTGGAGGAAAGGGAGGCAGAAATTGAAATAATGTAGTGATCAGAGACCTGGAGGGGGGTTGCAGTGAGATTAGTAGGTGAAAAGCCTCTAGTAAAGATGAGGTCAAGCGTATTTTCTGTCTTGTGAGTGGGAGGGGACTGGGAAAGGGTGTGGAGGGGAAAGAGAGATTTGGAAATAAATTAATCGATGACATACGTCGGGAGGTTGAAGTCGCCAAGTACAAAGAGTGGTGAGCCATCGTCGGGAAATTAGCTTATCAAGGTGTCAAGCTCATTGAGGAACTCTCTAAGTACACCTGGTGGGCGATAGAGGACAACAATGTCAAGCTTGAGTGGACAAGTGACAGTGACAGCATGACATTCAAATGAGGTGAAATAGGGAGAGAGAGGGAGAAAAGAACATCTAAATTTAGGAGAAAGGAGTAGCCAGCCCTGTGCCATCACCGCGACAACCAGATGCTCTCGGACTACGAGAGAAAGTGTACTCAGATGAAGAGAGAGCAGCTGGAGTAGCAGTGTTCTCTGGGGCGATTCATGTGTCCGTCAGGGCCAAAAAGTCAAGGGACTGAAGGTCAGTATAGGCTGAGATGAACTTGCAGTCCTTGACCGCAGATCGGCGGTTTCAAACCCTGCCAGAGACCAGGAATTCCACATGGGTTGTGCGTGCAGGGTACACTAAATTAGAAGGATTGCAGCCAAGGGGTGGGGAGTATCTGTAAAGCCTATAGGGAGAGGAGCGAACAGGTATAGAAAACACACATAGTTGACAAAGCTATAAAATAGCAGAAATTAGATAATCAGATAGTAACTAGGTAAGATACTAAAGTGGGAGAGTGGTGTTCGACCTTCCTCTTTTTCCTTCCTCAAATAACTCAGCAGAACTGTCTTTGTTTCGGCTAAAGTCTTAGTTTGCAATGAGACCGCTGCTTACAGCTGCTGCTGAGAAAAGTGAAGTACTAATATTAATTTCTAATTTCTTTGCAAAGGTGAAGAGCCCCACCTGTTTTGAGCCCCACCTTTTTGGCAGATTTTCTTGGGGGGGGGGGGCTTGCGTGTTTTGCATGTTATTTTGGCATTAATATGTACCACATATCAGTTTGAAAAGAAAGTAAAAAATATATATATCATTGAATTAATAAAGCCGCATACAAATATGGTCTCTTTTTTGTTTTCTTAAGTAAGGCAGCTCCAAAATGCAGGTGCTTCAGCCTAGCTCAGTGCTTTCTGTGGTGGTGTGGCAGCCAGCGGAAAATACGGAGTGTAGTGGTTGGTAATGTTCTCTAGTCGCTTCGTGATTGGCTCAGTGTTTTGCCACTCATGGGGACACTACGTCACCTCCAAGTCTAAAAGTAGAGCTAGAAAATTCTAGCCCCTTGGGTGCTGTCGTAGAGTTACGTTAGAAGTGCCCATCCAAGAAGGCTCAAGGTCATTGACCACAGATAAAATGTCATCAAATCACATTATATGTACAGTAGATTTGATTGGACTGATCATCTCAACATCATACTTTCAAAATCTTAGCTAGCAGTCATCATCATGAAACCAGTCGACAATCTACTGTCAAATCCTTTTTAATCCTTGTCATATTGTCACGAACCGGCTCAAAGCCCTTATCAAAAAGGGAGACAATGTGGAGATAAGGAATAACAAAAATATATCTATTAACTGAAGTAACCTGTATACAATAAACAATGGTGTGTGTAGTCAGTAATCAGTAGTGTAAGTGAGTGGTTGCGTGTATAGATGTGATAATGAGGAGTGTTGAAAGATGCCAAAGCAAGCAAACAAAACGGCCACAAAAATTCCACAACCAAAATCAAACAGTGTGTCTGCATGGAGAGAGTCTCCTCAATGAATGGGGAAGAGGTGTATTTTTCCCGGGACACACCCGGGCCCCGGTGTGTCCCGACATCCTAATAAGGAAAACAAGAGCAAAGAGAAAGAATTCGGCAGACAGAGTGGGAGGGTCGTCACAATATGAAGAGAAATAATGAAGAGAAATGATAGATAAAACGTATCCGTGCTCATCGGCCATTGGGCAGCTCTTACAGCTCTCCTTCTCTGTCTGGGCTGGCTGTCTCCATTTAGGCATTAAATAAGTATTTATGCACCTGTAATGGAACCGTGTGTGTTACACAACAAGTTGGAAATCGCAAATTCAACGATGAGTGGTTTGGAAGGAATCAGTGACAGTGGCTAACTGCAAGCGTATAGTATATTGAAGACGTGAGTGAAAGGCAGGAACACGGTGTGTCAGAAAGCAGACAGAAGTGGAAGGGCTTGTCGTTTTTTACAGGGCTACTGAGACAGACAGTTACTCTCCTCACTCCTGTATGACTTCAGCAGCAGACTCTGGGACAGCCATGGAGATTAGCCTTGCCGCCTAATATGGCTATATTTAAGATTTAAGATTGGGACCAGCCACTGACACTTTTATATGATAAAGATGAAGCATATGTATTACGTCTAAACAGCCTGGAGGAAAAGAGGGGAGACAGTGAAATGATTGGCTGAGAGTGAGAGAGTATGCACCTAGTTTCTCCATTTCAGAAGAGCCCAGGAGTAACCCTTGCCCAACTCTTCTAGTTGAAGGGGACAAATGTGGACTGTCAGGACTCAGGAGAGCCTTCTAAAAATGTTGTGGCTGTCTCGTCTTCCCTCCCTGCCTCGCCTTCCCTCCCTGTCTCGTCTACCCCCACTGTCTCCTCTTCCCTCCCTGTCTCCTCTTCCCTCCTTGTCTCATCTTCCCCCACTGTCTCGTCTTCCCTCCCTGCCTCGCCTTCCCTCCCTGTCTCGTCTTCCCCCACTGTCTCGTCTTCCCTCCCTGTCTTCTCTCCCCTTCCTTGTCTCCTCTTCCCTCCCTGCCTCATCTTCCCTCCCTGTCTCCTCTTCCCTCCCTGTCTCATCTTCCCTCCCTGTCTCCTCTTCCCTCCCTGTCTCGTCTTCTCTCCCTGTCTTCTCTTCCCTCCCTGTCTCCTCTTCCCTCCCTGTCTCGTCTTCCCTCCCTGTCTCATCTTCCCTCCCTGTCTCCTCTTCCCTCCCTGTCTTCTCTTCCCTCCCTGTCTCCTCTTCCCTTCCTGCCTCCTCTTCCCTCCCTGTCTCATCTTCCCTCCCTGTATCCTCTTCCCTCCCTGTCTCCTCTTCCCTTCCTGCCTCCTCTTCCCTCCCTGTCTCCTCTTCCCTCTGCATCTCAGTCTGTCTTCCCTCCCTGTCTCGTCTTCCCTCCCTGTCTCCTCTTCCCTCCCTGTCTTCTCTTCCCTCCCTGTCTCCTCTTCCCTTCCTGCCTCCTCTTCCCTCCCTGTCTCATCTTCCCTCCCTGTCTCATCTTCCCTCCCTGTCTCCTCTTCCCTCCCTGTCTCGTCTTCCCTCCCTGTCTCCTCTTCCCTCCCTGTCTCCTCTTCCCTCCCTGTCTCCTCTTCCCTTCCTGCCTCCTCTTCCCTCCCTGTCTCCTCTTCCCTCCCTGTCTCCTCTTCCCTCCCTGTCTCATCTTCCCTCCCTGTCTCCTCTTCCCTCCCTGTCTCCTCTTCCCTTCCTGCCTCCTCTTCCCTCCCTGTCTCATCTTCCCTCCCTGTCTCCTCTTCCCTCCCTGTCTCCTCTTCCCTTCCTGCCTCCTCTTCCCTCCCTGTCTCATCTTCCCTCTGCATCTCAGTCTGTCTTCCCTCCCTGTCTCGTCTTCCCTCCCTGTCTCATCTTCCATCCCTGTCTCCTCTTCCCTCCCTGTCTTCTCTTCCCTCCCTGTCTTGTCTTCCCTCCCTGTCTCCTCTTCCCTCTGCATCTCAGTCTGTCTTCCCTCCCTGTCTCATCTTCCCTCCCTGTCTTCTCTTCCCTCCCTGTCTCCTCTTCCCTCCCTGTCTCGTCTTCCCTTCCTGCCTCCTCTTCCCTCCCTGTCTCCTCTTCCCTCCCTGTCTCCTCTTCCCTCCCTGTCTCCTCTTCCCTTCCTGTCTCCTCTTCCTCCCTGTCTCCTCTTCCCTCCCTGTCTCCTCTTCCCTTTCTGTCTCCTCTTCCCTCCCTGTCTCCTCTTCCCTCCCTGTCTCCTCTTCCCTCCCTGTCTCCTCTTCCCTCCCTGTCTCCTCTTCCTCCCTGTCTCCTCTTCCCTCCCTGTCTCCTCTTCCCTTTCTGTCTCCTCTTCCCTCCCTGTCTCCTCTTCCCTCCCTGTCTCCTCTTCCCTCCCTGTCTCCTCTTCCCTCCCTGTCTCCTCTTCCCTTCCTGTCTCCTCTTCCCTCCTCGTCTCAGTCTCTCTCCCCTCCCGTCTCAGTCTCTCTTCCCTCCCCGTCTCAGTCTCTCTTCCCTCCCCTTCTCAGTCTCTCTTCCCTCCCCTTCTCAGTCTCTCTCCCCTCCCGTCTCAGTCTGTCTTCCCTCCCCGTCTCAGTCTCTCTCCCCTCCCATCTCAGTCTCTCTTCCCTCCCCTTCTCATTCTCTCTTCCCTCCCCTTCTCAGTCTCCCTACTTCCATGCTTTGACTAGCTCCTCTGCTTTTTGGCAGTCCATCTGCTCCAGTGGGTCTGAGCCACCTTTCAGCACCTCATCCTTGGCACAGGAGCAGCTGGGCCCCTGGGTGGAGTGTGGGACTGGTTGTGTGTTTGTTCATTAGAGGGGGTACACTCTACACACACACACACACACACGCACACACACACGCTTGCTGCTGCCCCGGCCGGTCACTGATAGACACGTTGGCACATGGTAAACAAACACCGCTAAGCGGTGCTGACAGAGCAGTGCTGGACCTCTGCCAGGCTGAGCGGGTGGCGAGTCCGGTAAGGCCCCTCCCTACTTCCCTCTGAGGCGTATGCTCACTGCTGCTTCTGTAGGACACCACTCACATCTCACCATTCACTAGAACCAGCACTGCCATGTCAAAGATACATGGTTCTTATTTATTGACTGTTGGTGAACTGTGGAAGAACGATGCTGAGGGAGAGGGACTATTTCAGCTGTCTGCTGACTACTGTCTTTGCTGAGGGTTTGCTGTTGTGGATGACACTTCTTCAACCTTCTACACTGGCCTCCTTGTACTCAGCCATGCTGGGTGTTGAGGAGGATTCTTGTTAGTCCTAACTCGTGTCTGGCACTGTGTCCTCTCCTCCCTCACTACCTCCAGGTCCTGATTCACTCCTCATGCACAGCGGGGGCCCAATGGATATTTCCAGCCGCCAGTGTGGACGAAGGCCTGCTGACGTCTGTCATTCATGTGCTGTCATATTGTAAGTTCAACGGACGCACGCACGGCCGCATGGCCACACACACACACACACACACACACACACACACACACACACACACACACACACACACACACACACACACACACACACACACACACACACACACACACACACACACACGGTTCTATTACAGGTGCATAAATACTTATTTAATGCCTAAATGGAGACAGCCAGCCCAGACAGAGAAGGAGAGCTGTAAGAGCCTTATCTTCCATGGACAGACTTCCAGCAGGTGCATTAGCGTAGTACTCACCGCAGCCTTAGCATGAATATCACAGGAAATCAGCTTCAATGGATATGATGAGTGCTGTTCCTGGATATGTTACTTTTGACCATAGCATGACTGAAATAAATGACAAATTAGGAGTTTTAGAAGGAAGCCAGCCAGTAAGAAGGGGGATGGGAGTGAGAGAGATACAAAATAATCTGTAAGAGGGACGTGGAAAATGAGTGTTTTCTCTCATAATCTTAGTGCTGGAAGTACCTCATAAACGTACATCCTCTACTTCACCAATAGAGTATTACTCTTGTGCTTATTAGACATAGAAGCTAGTGAGAGGTCACTGGCTAGTGAACACACTTCCTAGGACCTTCACCAGCGTTTTAAACCTGGGACGAGAAGGAGAGAGGGGGGTTGAAGGGGCATGAGTGTGTGTGTCGGTGTGTGCAATTGCTCCTCTGTACAGCTTCCAGCCCCTTAACTATCCCAGCTTCTGCGCAAACACACAACCGCCGTATCAGATACCACTTAATAATATTTCTCCCATCCGTTTTCGGATCCCCCTCTCTGCCTCAGAGAGACGAGCAGGACAGCCAGAGGTGTGTATGATCTTTGGGTTGGATCCAGGCCTTTGCGTGTCAGGGAGGCTTTAGATTCCCTATGTGGTTACTCACTATGAAAATAATTTGATTGTCCGTTAAAGAAGTCTCACTTGATTTTTCATTGTTTCAGCAGATTAAACAGTAGGCGGGTTAGTTAGTGTTGGTGCTAAATACCGGTCTGTTCCAGGATAGTGTATATTTTTCCCTTGGTGAGTGTGGGCCAGGGCTTGGTGCTGTATGTGACATGAGAGGCAAGGGAAGGGAACCCCTGAACGAATGCACCGAGCTTGGGACTGAGATCTCTGTTAAATCGTTCGTCTCTCCTTTAAATCTTGCTCTCTTGCTTTGAAAAAGAGAGGGAACATTTTGTTTTGGGAGCAGAGAGAGGGAAAGAGAGAGAGAGAAAGAAAGAGAGAGGTACTCATGTGAACCTGTTTAACTTTTCGTTCCAGTTTCTCATACTTCTGAGTAGCCTCCTCACCTCGTGACCATTCAGAGGGCTAGACGCTACATCATATGGGAAATTGTTGCGGGTTTAGGTGATATTCCCGATCGCAGAAATGTGCAGTGTTATTGTTTTGTACTGTGTTATTATTTTGTCAATATCAGCAGTAGAGAGTTATTATTTTTTCCTGTTTCTAATTACATTGGTAATTACTCTAGCCGGCCAACAGCAGCCGCTGCCCAGTATACCAACTGGAGAACCGTGAGAGTGTGTGCGTGTGCATATGTGTGCGTGTGCATATGTGTGTGTGTGTGCGTGCAAGTGGGTGTGTGAATGTGCGTTTGTGTATGGTGTGTGCGTGTGCACGTGAGAGTGCCTGTGTGTGTGTGTGTGTGGTGTGTGTACACGGACAGCTGGTCTAGTCTATAGGCCTGTAAGCAAGTGGGTTCAAGCTGGTGCCAGTGCTGGAACAGAGGGTTTAGAAGGGGAAGAAGGGTGGCAGGGTGATGGAGGGGTGGAGCAGTGGGCAGACGACTCGTGGTACAGGGTACAGGCCACTGGCGTGCCAACATCCACAGAGCACTGTGGCTCTAGGTCTCCAGCACTGCAGTGATGTGGATTAAAGAAGACTTGGGCAAATATACTGAAGGAGCCTCATTATTCTCTCTGTGTCCACTGGCTCTATTGGCTTTAGTCCTTCAGACATATGTAATGGTTAGCTGGTTATGTTTGCTTGTTTTTATGTACTGAAGGCATAGGCATATACGTACAATACTGACTAGCGTGTGTGTGTGTGTTTCTGCTGGCACTCGATGCATTTACCTATTATCCAAAGGTCCCTCAACTACAAGCTATCTGACATGAATCTCTTACTCCTTTTGTGAGACTTTTAAATGGCTGTTTACATAAACCGGTCAGAAGTTTGAATGAAGTATCGTTCAAATGGTGCGAGGAGAGCCTTTGTAGAGAATTTGGAACTTTGCCCATCTGACCGTTCATTTCTTTCTTCCATTATGTTTCTTTTCTTTTGCTTCTAACACTACAATTTTCTATTTTCTTTCTTTCAACAAACGCAATGGTTGGAAACGGAACTATATATGAGCGTGGAGTGGGAAATAGAGGGGTTAAACTACAGAGGAAGAGGTGCATCAGAGAGGGATCTCTAAAGTATGCTGTGTAAGATATTACGTAGTCAGACAGGGGTATAGGAGAGAGACAGTGGACCCCCTCCCCTCCTCCATAATGACATTAACATCTGTTGACCAATGGCCATGCATCTCCCCTGAGTCCCCCAGTATCCCCCAACTGGGTTCATCGCTCATGGCCTGGGGGGCAAGGGGTGAGCGCCACTGCATATGGAAGACATACACCATAAACCTCAATTTCTCATCCCATCCCAGCGGTGTGGACAGCAGCCTTGTGTTCTGTTCTCTTGGATCCTCATCAAGCTCTCCCACCTGCGGATGGGATTTGAAACGAAGAAAGAATCAGAGTCAATCATTGTACATCCGTGGCCTGCTGCTTCGTGTGTCTTTTGAGAGAGAGAGAGAGAGAGAGAGAGAGAGAGAGAGCGCTGGGTTGTGTTTGGGCTGGTTATGGTTATGCTGCATTTGGAGTGGCCCAGTGTTTGGGGCTGAATGGGTTGAGTGATGTACAGGTAGGACATGATTGTCTGAAGGGTGGATTTGTAATTTCCTGCCAAGCGGAGCAGTGATTTTCTGTAGCGTTGCTTCTCCTCTTGTCTCTGACCCCCCCCCCACCCCCCAAATGAAACATGGATATTTTTCCAACTGCAGACAAAGGCAATAATTCCAAAAGGCAAATAAAAAAATCATGATCCAGGCCTTTTTTTTCTCTCTTCGCTCCAGTGGATTGCGGTTTGTTATAAATCCCATGAAACATCTGAGACAGAGCCTATTTTAAATAAGCCCATGCAGAGAGAGAGAGATCGCTTCAGGCTGGAGAAACAGGCCATGAATGGCCCTGGGCTAGCACTACCAACTACCTCATACAGAGGATTTATAAAGTGTTTACATAAAGTGTGCTAACACTGGCCTAATTGAGAGGAAGATCTTGAGTTTCATACCACAGAGCTTGTTTAAGGGCAAGCCGATAACAGCTAGGTTAACTGCAATTAGGCTTTATTAATGATCCACAAATGCTCTCTGAGTTTCCCCCCACCAGAACATACCTGTACTTGCTGCCAAAACTGATGCTGGCTGGATTTCGACTATCTTCGCTGTACCTTAAAAAAACACGGAGTGAAAAATAATGATGTTTATTTGCTTCCATAGTAACCTCTTTGAGAGGCCGCAGTGTTTTATGAAAGCTAATATAAATGATACTTGTGATTACCTAAAAACAAACAGTAGTTGTAATTTGACAGGTGAGGAAGGCTTCGCCGGATTTCTTACAATGAAATATAGGGCTAACGCAGGGCCAAAAGCAGTAGAGAACCTGATCTCAACACAACATTACCACAGCGTATAGCTCACAACAAGCCTGTAAGGGGAGAGGTCACAGAGAGGTCACCGAGGGACCATAGAGAGGGGCTCTAGCCATGCACCATAATTAGCCAGCTAGCTAACCAACAACTGTAACAACATATTTGAGAGACAACAAGTGCTCATTGTGCAAATGTATTTATGTGTTCGCTAAACATGTGGAGACAAAATATAGTTTACATGTCGTTAACAGTCTAAGCCGACCCTGTCTGTTTTGTCCCATAATTGCACATGCATCAGTTTTGTTGCTAAACAACCAACCCGTCTTTGCACCATACAATGGAATCACCTGTAGTTAGGACTAATCACTTACAGTACAGCAAGTGTGATAAATACACTGAGTGCACAAAACATTAGGAACACCTTTCTAATATTGAGTCGCACTCCCTTTTTTCCCTCAGAACAGCCTCAATTCGTCGGGCATGAAATTTACAAGGTGTCGAAAGCATCCACAGGGATGCTGGACCATGTTGACTCCAATGCTTCTCACAGTTGTGTCAAGTTATCTGTCCTTTTGGTGGTGGGCCATTCTTGATACACAAGGGAAACTGTTGAGCGTGAAAAACCCAGCACCGTTGCAGTTCTTGACACATTCAAATCAGTGCACCCGGCACCTACTACCATACCCCGTTCAAAGGCACAATCTTTTGTCTTGCCCATTCACCCTTGGAATGGCACACACACAATCCATGTCTAAATTGTCTCAAGCCTTAAAAATGATTCTTAAAACTGTCTCCTCCCCTTCATCTACACTGATTGAATTGGGTTTAACAAGTGACATCAATAAGGGATCACATCCTTCACCTGGATTCACCTGGTCAGTCTATGACATGGAAATGTTTTGTACACTCAGTGTATACTGTACTCTGGGTCACTCCAGAGTGTACACAAGCTCATATCTGTCACCATCCACTTAGGTGGACCGCCCTTTTCTCACTGAGCTGGATAATCTTGAGGCTATTACGTTTATCTGTAATGGCCCTTGAGAATTTAAGATAAAACAATAGCTACAAGTATATCATGTGAAACTAAGTCTCTTTCTCATAAAGGTTATCCCAGTAGGCTTTAACCATGAAACAGGCTTGTATTTGACCTGTTTTCATCAGTTGTATTTCTGTCTTCCTTGTCTGTTTCTCCCACATGAGAACATTTGCCAGGACAGATATGGCAATATCAGTAAAGCCCCAACGCTTGTAGTATTATCAGCTTGTTTAATACTAATGGCCATCTAATATTACGTTTGACAGAGCGAAAAAGAGAAGGAAAGAGAAAGAGAGAAGGAAAGATCCATTGGTTTGTTTGTCTTTCTCTCTGATCTTCCATGTGTAGGTCTGTCTGCTCTGTTTCACTCAGAGGAGAACGAGTGATATATGGTGTTTTAGGGTATTTTTCCTACTGTTTCTTAGTCTGTTGCTCTGTGTGTGTGTGTGATCGGGGGGGGGGGGGGGGGGTCTCAGTCCGACATCGAGAAGGGAGTTTGGGGGTGCAGGCCCGCCTGGGCAGGAAGGACGGATGATGGGAGGTGCACTGCTAAATATAGGGAGGTGGGACGGGCAGTGAAGTCTATCCGTACCTGTCACCACTCCTGTGAATCAGCCTCAAAATAAACACATTGTCCCTTATAGTGAGTGTACCACCAACAACACCCCATTCACCCATCCATCCATCCTCCTTCTATCTCATACTGCCTCTCTGCCATCACTGGGTCACTCAGGTCACAGTGCAAGGGTCTCTGTGCGTGTGCTTGTGTTTTTGTGTGTGTAACGGGTGTCTTAGGAATATTTGGCGGAATGTTTCTTCCCCTGTAAGTTCAATATCCTCAGCACAAAATGATATGTATACATCAATATGCACTGCGGTGCACATGGTGAGTTTTGCAACAATTTCAAAACCCAAGAGTCGGGATGAATCATTTTGTTTTCACTATTTTCTGAGGGAATCCGTTTTCATCTCAGGTTGTGCAACCTTGTCTTAAACACTGCTGGAGGGCTCCATGGTTCAAGATGACACATTGAAAGATTTGATAAATTGCAGCTAAAGAAGCCAATAATGAATCAATGTACCAATGACAGAGAAAAGCCCCAAGAACTGGAATACTTGACTGGAGTACAGATGTAGGATCTTAATTTGATCACCCGGTTGCAGGAGAACTTTTCTTCGATGCAGGATGTGTAAAACTTGTGTATTTGAGGTTTAAAAAGGCTTCTGAAGTTTGTAACATCCTATTTGAAATTTCAGACTTGATTTTCCCTTACGAAAATAGATAAACCCATTCAAAAATGAGCACTAATTCTAATCCACATAATAATTAACATTTCCCGTTGCTGCAGGATTATTTTCCTGCTGTAGCAATCAAATTAAGATCCTACATCTGTACCTAACGCATGACTTCTCTACTGTCAACTCACTGTGTAAAAACACAGAGACCCAGGGATGAAAATCTAATTTCATGCACTTTATGCTCAAAATGAATTTAAAATGATTAGAAATGGATAGATTTCTCTTTTCACTTTTCTTTGGGTCTTTAAACCGAGGTTCAACGAAGAATAAATTGAAAAATAAGTATCTAATTTCCCTTTTGAACGGTTAGAGAGAGAGAGGGGGAGTCTGACATCATGTGTCCCGATTGCTTTAGCACACCTTGGCGGACCACGCGGGTTAGTTGGCTCCAACCGACCAATAAGCAGACAGTTAGGAATGGTTGCATGGCTGACAGAGAGATATTTAACACACTCCCAGACTTGACAAGGACTTGCTCCAGCCCTCCCTGTCAGTCTCTCAGCGATAGAGGGAGAGGTGGAGAGGGGAGCAATTGAGGATGGAGTTGGAGATTCATGGACGTCACAAATCTGTGAAATGTGGCACCAAAGGAGTTGTCTGAATTGTTGTCAGTTCCAGAACAGAGCGATGTCACAGGACGGGAGGAGAGAAACAGCGAATAGGAGTCTCAAAGTCAGTGTGAGAAGATGTGAATGCAACTAAAAGAGAGACAGAGATGAACGTGGCACAAATCAAATCTGGAAACGTCTGTAGAATGTCATTGGAGTGATATGCGCTCTTTGGCCAAGACAAACTGAACATAAAACCGTTCAGGATGGACAGTGACTAAGAAGAGGCCAACCGCCAAAAGCCCCTACCATAGACATAAAATATCAAACGAGGCCTCTCTCTCTGGTGGAGCGGGCCAATTTTGAAATCAGAGAAACTTGCAAACGGCCTGTTGACAGTTAATTCTCGCTTAGAGCCGTGCGTACTTCCATAAAATGATGCAGTCCTTTGCAAAGTTATACAATCAAAGAATTAAACCATTCCATATGCCTATGATGTAGGTACATACTAGCTGATACTGTGATACAAGGCTCCCCAATGCTCTGTTCCTGTGGTTAGTCCTATCAAATCCATTAGTGTCCAGTTTGAAGATGCTATCTACTGTATCAGATGGCTGTTGTCATGGCTATGAGGAAATGCACTTTCCAGTAGCCTATCTCACTAGAGATGATGGTTGAGTTCTCTACAGCAGGGACTGATATGTTGTCAACTGTGTGTTTGTGTGTGAGTGTGCGTGCGGGAGTGTGTGTGTGTGTGTGTGTATAGACCTGCAAGGTCCCCCTTGAATACAAGTCAGTATTCAACGTCCATCCATGTCTGAGGATGTCTGGACATGACGTGGAAACAGCCACTGGGTGGCAACAGTGAGCGATGTTACCTTTAAGTTAGTTTCTGTTTTGCTAGGGCAGGGGTTGACAAACTTTTTTGGCCTAAGACCCCATTTTGATATCAATGCAACCCCAACCATGTGAAAAAAATGATGTAATTAACTGCCATTGTTTACTTTTTTAATGTGGGGCTATGGAAGTCAATAGACTGACATGTATCTTATCTCACCACCACTAATGAGATGGGTGTGCTTGATGCATGTCGCGCCGGAGCTTCTCAAAGTCAGGGGGCGTGATCGACAGTGCGCACCTCATCTCTGCTGTCACATCCAAATTGGATCGATATTTGGTTTTAATGCAGACGAGAGCACTAAATCCAACTTCACACAGATATGAGCTGGCGAAGGGTACCATGAGTTTTATGGTGCTTCCAAGACAACTGAGAACTCTGAAAAATGCAAGGTCAAATCATGACATCAGAAAGAGGCCCGAGAAAGAGGCCCGAGTTCCCGAGTTGGAATTCCGAGTTGGATGGCCGTTCAAAACGATTTTTCCCGGTTGGAGGTCGTTTTTTTCAGAGTTGCCAGTTGTCTTGAACGCACTGAAGTCGGAAGTTTGAGATTTCTGAGTTCCCAGTTCAGAGTTCCCAGTTGTTTTGAACGTGGCATTAATGCTCAGAGGCAGAAGTATTTCCTTTGAGTAAGGAACCAAAACTCCACCGTAGTGACCCGTGAATGCATTCGCTCACATAACAACTCGATCAGCTGTTCGATTGCACTTACCAGCATGTCAGCTGAGCCAGGATCACAGTCAAACGGATTGGGAAGTAGGTCCCAAAGTGCTCTTCCAAGCACTGGAGGTGACCAGTCATCACTCGTGTGAGACACCGGCCTGGTCTCATAGCACCCGGGACACTTACTGATGCTGTTTTCTGTTAGAAACATGCTCAGCCGAGGGAAGGGGGCGTGGTTCGCTTTTGAAAGACTCTCTCTCCAGTAAGAATTCTTTCCTCTGAATCCACTGATTTGGTCACTCATCTGTAGAATGTTTCTGTATTTTCCCTGCATGCATGTGTTCAGTCTGTTAAGTTCCCCAAATATTTCTGTTCCATAGGCAAGGAGACACATTTTCTTTTCATTACACAGAAAGTCAACCAACGCTTTCTTTTTTTTACGTCCATTGTGAATGACAACAGTTCCTCTTTCAATGCGAAAAATCTTTCCAACATTCCCCCTCGATAACCACCAAGCCTAGGTATGATCCAATATCACCACATACACTGTATACAGTATACAAAAGTATGTGAACACCCCTTCATATTATGAATTTGGCTATTTCAGCCCCACTCGTTACTGACAGGTGTATAAAATCAAGCACTTTCAACGTGGCACCGTCATAGGATGCCGCCTTTCCGAGTCAGTTGGTCACATTTCTGCCCTGCTAGAGCTGCCCCGGGTGCTGTTATGGTGAAGTGGAAACACGAATGTAGTAGGCCACACAAGCTTACAGAATGGGACCGCTGAGTGCTGAAGCGCGTAAAAATCATGTGTCCTCAGTTGCAACACTCACTACTGTTTTTCATGGTTTGGGCTAGGCCCCTTAGTTCAAGTGAATGGAAATCTTAACGCTACCCTGTAGAATGACATTCTAGACGATTCTGTGCTTTCAACTTTGTGGCAACAGTTCGGGGAAGGCACTTTCCTGTTTCAGCGTGACAATGCCCCTGTGCACAAAGCGAGGTCCATACAGAAATCGTGTGTCAATATCTTGACTGGCCTGTGTGGAAGAACTTGACTGGCCTGCAAAGAGCCCTGACCTCAACCCCATCGAATACCTTTGGGATAATTTGGAACGGCGACTGCGAGCCCAACATCGGTGCCCAACCTCACTAATGCTCTTGTGGCTGAATGGAAGCAAGTCCCCGCAGCAATGTTCCGACATCTAGTGGAAAGCCTTCCCAGAAGAGTTGCGGCTGTTATAGCAGCAAAGGGAGGACCAACTCCATATTAATGCCCATGATCTTGTAATGAGATGTTCGAGAGCAGGTGTCCTGTCAGAGCTGTCTTCGGAAGAAGTGGACCAAAACGCAGCGGAGTTAGTGTTCGGCATATTTAATCAAACGGAACACTATACAATTTAACAAACAAGAATACTGACAGCCAACACAGTCCTGTCATGTGAAACACACTAAACAGAAACAATTACCCACAACCCCAAAGAAAAACACACACTACTATATAGGACTCCCAATCAAAGGCAACTCAACACACCTGCCTTCAATTGGGACCTCAATTAACTAAACATAGAAAAACAAAAACTCTGCCACGTCCTGACCAAAACTAATACAATTACGCCCTCTGCTGGTCAGGACGTGACAGTACCCCCCCCCCCTAAAGGTGCAGACCCCGGAATGCACCTTAAAAAAGAAAACACAAAAAATCCCAAATACCCCAACAAAACCAATAAACAATACCCCCTAAACAATAAGGGAGGGAAGGGAGGGTGGCTGCCGTCAACGACGGCACTGTGCTACACCCCCCCCTCCCCAACCCACCTATATAGGATGCGGCTCTGGTGCTGGACGTGAACCTCGCTCCACCTTCGGCGTCGGCCACTTCGGTGGCGCCGATAGCTGCGCCGGGCAGACGGGCCACTCGGGCTGACCCTGGCAGACGGACCACTCGGGCTGGGCCGGAGGACAGGCGGGCCACTCGGGCTGGGCCGGAGGACAGGCGGGCCACTTGGGCTGGGCCGGAGGACAGGCGGGCCACTCGGGCTGGGCCGGAAGACAGGCGGGCCACTGGAGCTGGGCTGGAGGACAGGCGGGCCACTCGGGCTGGGCCGGAGGACAGGCGGGCCACTCGGGCTGGGCCGGAGGACAGGCAGGCCACTTGGGCTGGGCCGGAGGACAGGCGGGGCACCCTGGCAGATCCGGGCAGACGAGCCACTCTGGCAGATCCGGCAAGTCGGGCCACTCTGGCAGACCCGGGCAGTCGGGCCACTCTGGCAGATCCGGGCAGTCGGGCCACTCTGGCAGACCCGGGCAGTCGGGCCACTCTGGCAGACCCGGGCAGTCGGGCCACTCTGGCAGACCCGGGCAGTCGGGCCACTCTGGCAGACCCGGGCAGTCGGGCCATTCTTGCATCTCCGGGCAGACGGGCCACTCTGGCAGCTCCTGACTAGCGGGCCGCTCTGGCTGCTCCTGACTAGCGGGCGGCTCTGGCTGCTCCTGACTAGCGGGCGGCTCTGGCGACTCCTGACTAGCCGGCGGCACTGGCGACTCCTGACTGACGGGCAGCTCTGGCGACTCCTGACTGGCGGGCAGCTCTGGCGACTCCTGACTGGCGGGCAGCTCTGGCGACTCCTGACTGGCGGGCAGCTCTGGCGACTCCTGACTGGCGGGCAGCTCTGGCGACTGCTGACTGGCGGGCAGCTCTGGCAACTCTTGACTGGCGGGCAGCTCTGGCGACTCTTGACTGGCGGGCAGCTCTGGCGACTCTTGACTGGCGGGCAGCTCTGGCAGCTCCAGGCTGGCGAGGCTGGGCTGACGCACTAGACACCTGATGCGTGGGGCTGGTACTGGACGTGCCAGCCTGGAGACACGCACCTCCATGCTTGTGCGTATAGCGGGAAACACGGGACCGTAGAGGCGCACTGGCGGTCTTGAGCGCAGGGTTGGCATCACCCCTTCAGGCTCAATGCTTACTTCGCCCTGGCACATGCGGGGCGCTGGTACTGTGCTTACCGGCCTGAAAATCCCAGGCCTCACCACAGCCCCAACCCCAAAGCACGGGACCTGTCCAGTCTGTTTCAGCCTAAACAGGGTACGGGGAGCTGGCCTGGGGCTCCATCCTCGCCCCGTCAAACAGCCCTTGTGCCCCCCCAAAAAAAAATTATTGGGGCTGCCTCTCGGGTTCCCTTACCCGCTGTGTTCCCCAGTCCTCGCCAGAATTCCTCCGCTGCTTGGTCCTGTTGTGGTGGGTAATTCTGTCACAGCTGTCTTCGGAAGAAGTGGACCAAAACGCAGCGGAGTTAGTGTTCGGCATATTTAATCAAACGGAACACTATACAATTTAACAAACAAGAATACTGACAGCCAACACAGTCCTGTCATGTGAAACACACTAAACAGAAACAATTACCCACAACCCCAAAGAAAAACACACACTACTATATTGGACTCCCAATCAAAGGCAACTCAACACACCTGCCTTCAATTGGGAGTCCAACCTCAATTAACTAAACATAGAAAAACAAAAACTCTGCCACGTCCTGACCAAAACTAATACAATTACACCCTCTGCTGGTCAGGACGTGACATGTCCACATATTTTGGGTCATATAGTGTAGTACTGCGAAAAGGTGTGCGCGCAAGTGAATGTAGTTTGATGTAGGTTACAATCGAAGTTATTTGCTGCAGTATATTTCCGAGTTCTGTGCTCAGCTCTTTTGCCGTCAATTGCTCTCAGTGTATTATACAAAGTGTTGATATGGCAGAGGGAGACACAGTCATAACTGGAGTGCAGAGGCCTGCCCACCGTCCTGCCATAGATGGAGCCCCATCTGTGCAAAGCCCACCATGCAATCTGTTTTTCGTCAATATAGCCACACAGCACACTGAACATCCTATGTGCCCTTTCATGCTCGGGAATCGTGAGACAGAACAAAATGTCCTCGTGAATAGCATCCCCTGACGTGTATTGTGAATTAAAGCCAATGCATTGGCGTCTTGGCACTTACAGCTAACGTCCATTTGGAGTTCATTAGCAGAGGAGTTTTTGACTCGTTCTGTCAGTTTCCTCTTGATTGCTAGCAATAGCATAAATACTTTGTTTAACAATATTATCTGACAAAGGTATTGATGTGAGATTCTGTGCCTCTGCCTCCCCACACATTGTTTTCACCATATCAATTGCTAATATCAAAGTCTCTGCAATAGTGTGTGGTTTCATAGCGTAGCGGGCCTAGCTATTCACACACACATATATATATATATATATATATACATGTGACACACCACCTGAATTCGGTCTTATGTAGCAACATTTGAAATGTAGTTTTTTACATTGGATAAAAGTAGAGACTCAGAGCTACAAATGTTATAGCACACACTGCAATTTTTAGAAACAATGGGAAAGTAATTCTGCTTTGAAAGTTAATAAATTTGTAAACTCACTTTTGAGAAAATGGCCTTTGAATGTTTTGGTATCTAGTGAAGAGCACCTCTTTGTCTAAACCCATTCAGCATCATTCACACACTCTTAAGCTTTAGACCCATGCATCTCGTTTTGCTGATTTGTTTACCTATGGATAACATGAAAACAGCCTAACCAGCTCTGCTGGCAACAATTTCATGATGCTTTTTTGCAGACGTTTACTGACACCGGCCATATTCAACAGGTGTTGCACACTTTAGCTTAAGACATGTAGCTAGCTAGCTAGCTAGGTAAACAATGAATCTAGCTAGGTAAACAAAGTGTAAGATCACACACGTCACATACCGTTAGCTAACGAGTCAGCTAGCTAACACTAGCTAGTTAAACAACAATGAACACAGTGCCAAATAATGCCGTTACTAACCTGCATGAATATGCTGGGAGCTAACCAATCAGGTGCAATGTTAGCTAGCTAAAATTAGGCTCTAACTAGAAAAACAAATGGCTCTGGGATACGAATTATAACGTTAGCTAGGGAGCCAGCCATCTAACGTTAGCTAGCTAGCTAGCTAACAGTACACTTTAGCTTAAGACATGTAGCTAGCTAGCTAGGTATACAATGAACCTAGCTAGACAAACAAAGTGTAAGAGCACACACATCACGTAACGTCAGCTAATGAGCCAGCCAGCTAACGTTAGCTAGTTAAACAACAATGAACACAGTGCCAAATAATGTTGTTACTACCCTGCATCAATATGCTGGGAGCTAACCAATCAGGTTCAATGTTAGCTAGCTAACATTAGGCTCTAACTAGAAAAGCAAAGAAAAGCTCTGGGAAACGAATAATAACCTCAGCTAGGGAGCCAGTCAGCTAACGTTAGCTAGCTAGCTAACAGTACACTTTAGCTTGAAATGAAACCACTTTCTGTCAAAATTAGAAGCATATAATATCTGAAAATGTAGCTAGCTAACGCTAGAATGTCTTACCTTTATACATCATCATGCATGATGGACACGTCTCCCTGTCACGAATGCCATGCCACGGATGCCCCTAGGTTGAAAATGTAATCCGGAGACAGGTGTTTTTTCTTTAGCAACCATACTCTTATTCCACTGATTTCAAAACTTGATCCAGAAAGTGGAGAGCAACACTTATGCAGCTCCACTACACAATACATTTTAAAAACAAGATTACAGGATTATCGACAGGATTACAGACTGACCAGCTCAAATAGACAGAAGCCTTCTATATAGCAGACCAATCTGAACTCCTCTCTCGGCATGTCCAGCCTACTCCTTATCTCAGCCAAAAATGGCTAGTAGGAAGGTTGCTCACTTTTTCTGTGGCTTAACCAACAACTCTCATAATTTAACAATTTTATTTGTATTTACAGATGGCATACAAGAAGGTTCATATGTGCGAGAAGGCATTTCTAACAAAAACATTATTTTTTTACGTTCAAACGGCTCTCCTGCGAAGTCGTAACTTACGACATACACCTAGTTTCCTGAATCGTGTCAGACACATACAGTGGGGGAAAAATGTATTTGATCCCCTGCTGATTTTGTACGTTTGCCCACTGCTAAAGAAAGGATCAGTCTATAATTTTAATGGTAGGTTTATTTGAACAGTGTGAGACAGAATAACAACAAAAATATTGAGAAAAACGCATGTCAAAAATGTTATAAAGTGATTTGCATTTTAATGAGGGAAATAAGTATTTGACCCCCTCTCAATCAGAAAGATTTCTGGCTGCCAGGTGTCTTTAATACAGGTAACGAGCTGAGATTAGGAGCACACTCTTAAAGGGAGTGCTCCTAACCGCAGCTTGTTACCTGTATAAAAGACACCTGTCCACAGAAGCAATCAATCAGTCAGATTCCAAACTCTCCACCATGGCCAAGACCAAAGAGCTCTCCAAGGATGTCAGGGACAAGACTGTAGAACTACACAAGGCTGGAATGGGCTACAAGACCATCGCCAAGCAACTTGGTGAGAAGGTGACAACATTTGGTGCGATTATTCGCAAATGGAAGAAACACAAAAGAACTGTTAATATGCCTCGGCCTGGGGCTCCATGCAAGATCTCACCTCATGGGGTTGCAATGATCATGAGAACGGTGAGGAATCAGCCCAGAACTACACGGGAGGATCTTGTCAATGATCTCAAGGCAGCTGGGACCATAGTCACCAAGAAAACAATTGGTAACACACTACGCCGTGAAGGACTGAAATCCTGCAGCGCCCACAAGGTCCCCCTGCTCAAGAATACATATACATGCCCGTCTGAAGTTTGCCAATGAACATCTTAATGATTCAGAGGACAACTGGGTGAAAGTGTTGTGGTCAGATGAGACCAAAATGGAGCTCTTTGGCATCAACTCAACTCGCTGTGTTTGGAGGAGGAGGAATGCTGCCTATGACCCCAAGAACTCCATCTCCACCGTCAAACATGGAGGTGGAAACATTATGCTTTGGGGGTGTTTTTCTGCCAAGGGGACAGGACAACTTCACCACATCATTTGACGGGGCCATGTACTGTCAAATTTTGGGTGAGAACCTCCTTCCCTCAGCCAGGGCATTGAAAATGGGTCGTGGATGGGTATTCCAGCATGACAATGACCCAAAACACACGGCCAAGGCAATAAAGGAGTGGCTCAAGAAGAAGCACATTAAGGTCCTGGAGTGGCCTAGCCAGTCTCCAGACCTTAATCCCATAGAAAATCTGTTGAGGGAGCTGATGGTTCGAGTTGCCAAACGTCAGCCTCGAAACCTTAATGACTTGGAGTAGATCTGCAAAGAGGAGTGGGACAAAATCCCTCTTGAGATCTGTGCAAACCTGGTGGACAACTACAAGAAACGTCTGACCTCTGTGATTGCCAACAAGGGTTTTGCCACCAAGTACGAAGTCATGTTTTGCAGAGGGGTCAAATACTTATTTCCCTCATCAAAATGCAAATCATTTCATAACATTTTTGACATGCGTTTTTCTGGATTTTTTTGTTGTTATTCTGTCTCTCACTGTTAAAATAAACCTACCATTAAAATTATAGACTGATCATTTCTTTGTAAGTGGGCAAACGTACAAAATCAGCAGGGGATCAAATACTTTTTCCCTCCACTTTATATACATATATACACTACTGTTCAAAAGTTTGGCTTCACTTAGAAATGTCCTTGTTTTTGACACCATTCTCAATGTCAACAGTGAAGCGGCGACTCCGGGATGCTGGCCTTCTAGGCAGAGTTGCAAAGAAAAAGCCAAATCTCAGACTGGCCGATAAAAAGAAAAGATTAAGATGGGCAAAAGAACACAGACACTGGACAGAGGAACTCTGCCTAGAAGGCCAACATCCCGGAGTCGCCTCTTCACTGTTGACAATGAGACTGGTGTTTCGCAGGTACTATTTAATAAAGTTGCCAGTTGAGGACTTGTGAGGCGTCTGTTTCTCAAAATAGACACTCTAATGCACTTGTCCTCTTGTTCAGTTGTGCACCTGGGCATCCCACTCCTCTTTCTATTCTAGTTAGAGCCAGTTTGCGCTGTTCTGTGAAGGGAGTAGTACACGGCGTTGTACGAGATCTTCAGTTTCTTGGCAATTTCTCACATGGAATAGCCTTCATTTCTCAGAACAAGAATAGACTGACGAGTTTCAGAAGAAAGGTCTTGTTTCTGGACATTTTGAGCCTGTAATTGAACCCACAAATGTTGATGCTCTAGATACTCAACTCAAGGATCCCCAGCATTACGCGCTCAAGCCACCATCAGTACGCACACCTGCCTTCCCCCCTGTCATGCGCATCAGCGATCATTGGACTCACATGGACTCAATTACTTGTGTCATTACCTTCCCTATATCTGTTTGTTCCCAAGCTCTGTTCCCTGCTTCGGGATTGATTGTCATATGTCCATGTTACCCATGTTCTGACACTGTTCCTGTCTTGCTCTATGTCTGTTCCCTATTAAAATGTTTGACTCCCCGTACATGCTTCTCCTCTCCAGCGTCACTCCTTACACATAGAGGGATAGATCACCCCACAAGAAAAACAGCTCATGGGAAGAGGCTGCAACACTGAGGGATGGATGGAGGCGAGACAAAACAACACCAAGAGTATTGTTATGAGGGGATATTTGCAACCGACTGCAAAATGACAGTAAATTATAAACTTTATAGGTCGGTTTTATTGATAAAACACTACTGAATTTCTTGTAAAGGTTCTAGATGTTAGTGTCTCCATAGAGACCGAAATGTGAACTTGCGAAGCTTTTGGCTTTCAGTTGGTAAAGAGACACAAGAGGGAACTGGTATGGGAGAGGGGAGACTGTGAGAGGGGGGAACAGTTTTACTGTAGCACATCCTAGACTTCTACAACCTCCCGCGGGGTGAATTTCACGCCTGTCCGACGATTCTTCATCTCTCACTGCAGTCCTACGTGGCCACCAACCAACAACCGACTCTAGAGCAAAGGCTCATGGGATACCTGTCCAGAGGCCTAGCTGTCAAAATCAAATCAAATCAAATTATATTTGTCACATACACATATTTAGCAGATGTTATTGCGGGTGTAGCGAAATGCTTGTGTTCCTAGCTCCAACAGTTCAGTTGTACCTAACAGTTCACAACAATACACAAATCCAAAAGTAAAATAATGGAATGAATAAATATTAAGATGTGCAATGTCAGGGTGGCATTGACTAAAATACTGTAGAATAGAATACAGTATATACATACGAGATAAGTAAAGCAGCATGTAAACATTATTAAAGTGACTAGTGTTCCATTATTAAAGTGGCCAGTGATTCCATTTCAGGCCCCCTCCCACCCCCTCCACTAGCCCCATAAACCCAACTGTAAAAGCTAGTAAGGCATGACAGTGGCCACCTCATCGCCTGTTGTTTGAGTTCTCTCCCTCCTCCTTCCCTCCCTCCTCCATCCTCTATGCAGTGCCATGGCACTTCAGACTCAAACTTCATTGGACTGTAAGTTCTGTAAGTTCACAGGGGTCACCCATTTGTTTTGCGGCTCCTGTAGACCATCCAAGTCAAACAGAGGAGTACGGGGCTTGACACTGTGCTCGGTCGTGGCGAGAAGACTTCAGGCGTGTTATTCTAGCGTACACTACACTTGTATTTATAGCATGTGGTCATGCATGTGTTCATAGAATAGTGGAGGGATGGCGGTAGCACGGTGAGCGGTGGTGACACGTTATGGCTGAGAATTACATTATGTTCTCTATATGAACAGTAGCCTATAGTTGTCTACATGATACAATGCAATGTTCTTCAAAACAACATAGGGAGATTTAGGGAGAAACAGTTTCTCAACCCCTGTCGTTTTTGAAGCATCACCAAAGACAGAAAAAATGATGACATGTTGATTGAGAATGCATTTCTCCGAAAAGAATGACCATGATGCCAGATGAGTCTCATCCAAGGGCTCAACTTAGGATAGCCAACAGATCTGATATGCTATTTCTTCACAGTGAGCTCTGCCAAGAGATACAGTATGTACTTTAGTGATGCACACTGGAGATTTGGATACAGACCCAGCTTGATTTCAGCTAGCAGTCATCATCGCTGGTCTTTTGGGAGTTGAAGGGAGTGTGACACTAGGCCCCGTGGACATTTGATCCTTCTCCAAAGATTCCAATGAACCCAACTTTCCAAACCTGTGAAATGACATCCAGCTACAGAACAGCATACCATCCAAACCTGTGAAATGACATCCAGCTACAGAACAGCATACCATCCAAACCTGTGAAATGACATCCAGCTACAGAACAGCATACCATCCAAACCTATGAAATGACATCCAGCTACAGAACAGCATACCATCCAAACCTGTGAAATGACATCCAGCTACAGAACAGCATACCATCCAAACCTGTGAAATGACATCCAGCTACAGAACAGCATACCATCCAAACCTGTGAAATGACATCCAGCTACAGAACAGCATACCATCCAAAACTGTGAAATGACATCCAGCTACAGAACAGCATACCATCCAAACCTGTGAAATGACATCCAGCTACAGAACAGCATACCATCCAAACCTGTGAAATGACATCCAGCTACAGAACAGCATACCATCCAAACTGTGAAATGACATCCAGCTACAGAACAGCATACCATCCAAACCTGTGAAATTACATCCAGCTACAGAACAGCATACCATCCAAAACTGTGAAATGACATCCAGCTACAGAACAGCATACCATCCAAACCTGTGAAATGACATCCAGCTACAGAACAGCATACCATCCAAACCTGTGAAATGACATCCAGCTACAGAACAGCATACCATCCAAACCTTTGAAATGACATCCAGCTACAGAACAGCATACCATCCAAAACTGTGAAATTACATCCAGCTACAGAACAGCATACCATCCAAACCTGTGAAATGACATCCAGCTACAGAACAGCATACCATCCAAACTTGGCCATACGGGTACAGTAGAGACAAAAGGTTCCATGAAGATAAACTCAAACAACAGAGATCCAGATAGGATGATGTTGCCAGTTGATGAAGAAAACATCCAGAAAGGAATTAGAAAATGAGACCCCTCCCTCTGCTCATGGTTCCCTGCTTTCTTTGTCCCTCTCTTTGTTTACAGAGTGATTTAGAGTGATTGGCGAATCCATTGAACAGCAGGGGAAGTAGGCCTGAGGCTGTTGCTTGTAGCATGAGTTTAATGGACCTTTCAGAGGTCCTGGGAGGGAAGGAGTGTTTGGCGCAAGACTTGGGCGAAGACTCCCCCCTTTTCTCCCCTCTCTACCCATTTCTCCCCCTTTCTCCCCTTTCTCCCCATCTCTCCTCTTTCTCTCTTCTCTCTCATTTCTCACACTTATCCAAGGCCAAGAAGTTAGATTTCACTGGGAGTAGCAGTTTTATCCCCTTGTGACCTCACCTCCACATTGGCAACACTGTGTCTCAAGAGTAACCAAGTTGCCCAAGCCAATAGGAAAGTGATCAATGTTTTCAGCAGCAGCATGGGACACTATGAGGTCAGATAAGCTTGATTGAGCTCTCCCCTCCAATCCCAATCTTTGAGGGTTTGGCAATGACCACTGACAGATCATGTCATTGGATGACATAGGTCTCTTTTTAGGGGGGTGCCGTGTTTCACGGACTTCTCTGCCAATCTTCTGAAGCAGTATTTCGTTTGACTGTTTGTGTATGGTAAGATTTCACAGATCACAGGGTTCAATTCTCGGGCCGACTCTTTCCTCTGTATATATCAGTGATGTCGCTCTTGCTGCTGGTGATTCTTTGATCCACCTCTACGCTGACGACACCATTCTGTATTCATCTGGCCCTTCGTTGGACACTGTGTTAACAAATCTCCAAATGAGCTTCAATGCCATACAACACTCCTTCTGTGGCATCCAACTGCTCTTAAATGCTAGTAAAACTAAATGCATGTTCTTCAATCGATCGCTGCCCGCACCCGCCCGCCCGACTAGCATCACTATTCTGGACGGTTCTGACTTAGAATATGTGGACAACTATAAATACCTAGGTGTCTGGTTAGACTGTAAAGTCTCCTTCCAGACTCACATTAAGCATCTCCAATCCAAAGTTAAATCTAGAATCGGCTTCCTATTTTCGCAACAAAGCCTCCTTCACTCATGCTGCCAAACATACCCTCGTAAAACTGACTATCGATTCCTTACGATTCCTACCACATCCTGTACTAGGAAACTCAGCCCCAAAAAATATTGTCTACAAGACAATAATATTCAATTGTCCTATTGGCAAGGTAATCATTCACCAAGTCCTTTAAAAGTGATCAGCTCTTCCACACTGGCATCAGTCCCACATACTGTAGATACACCACTAGATATGATGTTCTGACAGTCTGCTGGCAGTGAGGAATTCTTCTTTCGTTCCACTGGTTGATAAGAACTTCTCTAACGAACAATTCACCGATGATCTTGTATCATTTCAGGTACAGTCCTTGGGTCAAGGGATATTGCTAAAGCTTCAGACGATAGATTCTCATCACCTGTAACAAAGGAAACAAAAAAGTGAAAGTAACATGTCCTGGTTTCAAGAGAAATGTATATATTTCACAGATTTCCCTAAGTAAGCATGTCCCGATTTTCTGCCGTGTACAACATAGAAGCTTATCAGGTTCTGATCACCTTACTATGCTTCTTCACCCAAGATTGACCCCCGATTGCTAATCAATCAGTTCTTTATTCTCCAGGCTCCGCTTTGTCATCAACATGGACAACCTTGCAATGAGTGACATGTATCCATCGTGATTTTCCCTGGACGTTTACTGCTGATCTCGTCATGAGCAAAACTTGATAAGGACCTTCCCACTTTAGCCCTAATGTGTCTGTTACATATTTCTTTTACCATCAGCCACTGTCCTGGCACTACGTCATGTCCCCCCTCGGGAGTTATTCCCCACGCCTCTTTTACTTGTCTGTCTATGATTTCTCCATGTGCTTTCATTTTCAAAATTGCAACTTGTTCAGGTAACTGGAGAGCATTCAGTAGAGCCATCACCTCTGGTCCATTCTTCACAGGAGCTCCCAATGATGTCACAAATCCTCTGTTTTTCCATATTTTTCCAAAATCATGGGTAGCTGGATAACATGGTGTGCCACATTGTATGATGATGTTAGGAGCCTCCACTACTTTACTAGCGGCCATAGCTTCTTTGCTAATGGGATATTGTTTTGTGCAAGGTGGGGCAACACCTGTCAAGCACACTGGTTCCATATCCAAAGTTCCACACTCATTTTTCTTCATTGTCCAAATAGCATGGTTCTTGAACTGAAGATCACTGCAGTTGTCTAATTTGCTACGTCACCTTCCCTTCAGAAATGCCCATTGTAAAGTCAAGTTGCATAAAATAGGTTGTTCAAATAAGCCTATCCACACCCCTGCATCAATCTTCATTGGACCAACAGAAATTGATAATAGTTTGGTTTGTTTCATATCTGCCTGTGTATTTATCTTTGACATATTCTTACTGCCTCTTCATGGACTACTGCCCCGCCCAAACCACCCAGAACCAGCCTGATTATTAAACCAAACTGCATTCTCTACTCAACATTGTCTCAAGTGTCAAGTTTCAAGTTTTATTGTGATGTGCGCAAGTACAGTGAAATGCCTTTCTTGCAAGCTCTTTCCCAACAAAGCAGTAATCAGTGTCAGTACTAAAAACAGTGTACTATAAAAAAAATACACATTTCAAAAAGACACCAGAAATAGAAATAATAAAAACATGAGAAGTGAGTAAACTATACACAGGGTCAGTGCCAGTGCCATATTTACAATGTGCAGGGATACTGGAGTGATAGAGGTAGATACAGTGCATTCGAAAAGTATTCAGACCCCATGACTTTTTAAGGGTACAGCCTTAATTTAAAGTTGATTAGATCTTTTTTCCCTCAGCAGTCTACAGACAATAATCCATAATGACAAAGTGAAAACAGGTTTTTAGAAATCTTTGCAATTGTATATAAAAATAAAAAAACAGAAATACCTTCTTTACTTAAGTATTCAGACCCTTTGCTATGAGACTTGAAATTGAGCTCCGGTGTATCCTGTTTCCATTGATCATCCTTGAGATATTTCTACAACTTGATTGGAGTCCACTTGTGGTAAATTCAATTGATTGGACATGATTTGGAAAGGCACACACCTGTCTATATTTGGTCCCACAGCTGACAGTGCATGTCAGAGCAAAAACCAAGCCATGAGGTCGAAGGAATTGTACGTAGAGCTCCAAGACAGGAGCAGGGACTAGAAGAATAGTCAGGATTGAGGGAAAGATGAACGGAGCAAAGTACAGAGAGATCTTTGGTTGAAACCTGCTCAGAGCGCTCAGGACCTCAGACTGGGGCGAAGGTTCACCTTCCAACAGGACAATGACCCTAAGCACACAGCCAAGATGACGCAGGCGTGGCTTCGGGACAAGTCTCTGAATGTCCTTGAGTGGCCCAGCCAGAGCCTGGACTTGAACCTGATCGAACATCTCTGGAGAGACCTGAAAATCGCTGTGCAGCGACGCTCCCCATCCAACCTGACCGAGCTTGAGACGATCTACAGAGAAAAATGGGAGCAACTCCCCAAATATAGGTGTGCCAAGCTTGTAGCATCATACCCAAGAAGACTCAAGGCTGTAATTGCTGCCAAAGGTGCTTCAACAAAGTACTGAGTAAAAGGTCTGAATACTTATGTAAATCTGATATTTCCGTTTTTATTTGTTTATTTTTTTGGCAAAAAAATCTAAAAACCTGTTTTGCTTTGTCATTATGGGGTACATATTCATTAATTTTAGAATAAGGCTGTAATGTAACAAAATGTGGAAAAAGTTAAGGGGTCTGAATACTTTCCGAATGCACTGTATGTATCGGGGTCAGGCGACTAGGCATCAAGATATATGATAAACAGAGTAGCAGCACCGTATATGATGATTGTATGTGAGTGTGAGTGTGAGTGTGAGTGTGAGTGTGAGTGTGTGCTTGTGTGTAGAGTCAGTGTGATTATGAGTGCATGTTAAGTGTGTGTTGGAGCAAATTAAGTGTGTGTTGGAGCAAATTAAGTGTGTGTGTGTGTGTGTGTGTGTGTGTGTGTTGGAGTGTCAGTTTGTGTGAGTGAGTGTGCAGAGTCCTGTGAGTGTGCATAGAGTCAGTGCAATGGCTTAGGGACAGTTTCATGGGCATTTATATCACCTGATATAGAAGTCCTGGACAGCAGGGAGCTCGGCCACAGTGATGTACTGGGTTGTCCACACTACCCTCTGTAGCGCCATGCGATCGAGGGCGGTGCAGTTGCCACATCAAGCGGTGATGCAGCCAGTCAAGACGCTCTCAATTGTGCAGCTGTAGAACCTTTTGAGGATTGAAGGGCTCATGTCAAATCTTTTCAACCGCCTGAGGGGGAAGAGGCACTGCATTGTTCCACTTGATGAGTGTATCATTCATTCTGGTTTAACCAGGCTAAGCCAGAGCACATCTTTTGAACAACAGCATCAGAGAGAAAACAGGCTAATCAGAGGAAGGCATCGTCTGCGATGACCTGTCATCCATGGATTGAGCTTTCATCACATGGTCAGGGTCCTGAGCGTGGGTTTTCTCTTTACTGTGTTCCGCCTGTCTCCTTCACTTGGTGAAATTCCCAAGAGCACTAGCAAAATAAGCGAAATTCCATCTTCCTCGGACATCTGCTACAGTTTTCCTTGGCAAACGAGAGCTGGCTGGACATTCCACCATTGTTTTTTCTTTGTTCAGCTCATCAGAGAGAAAATAAAGATATAACAAACACCGTCTACCCGGCAAACAGCTGCCTGAGAAAAATAACCCAACCCCCCATATCGTAAGGAAACAGCACAGTCAGACACATCAAATGTTATTAAAAGTTTCGACAATTACTGATATAGTCATTAGAAACGTTCTACTTGCTTCATGTCATTTTAACAAGGTTCAGAGTGCCGCCTTCGTTAAACATCAAAAAAACATGTTGTTACAGAAACGCACCGCCTGCTGTTACTAAAACACAGTGTTCATCCCCTCAGTGTTATTTCAATTGCAGCCAAACTACTACAACAATCACACAGAGGCAATCGTTTCTCGATTAGTCGCGGCGAGGGCAAGGTTTGTTCAAACCCTCGGTTTGTTGGGGCAACACAGTAGGGGAGAGAGGGGTAAGTTGAGCCAAAGGGGTAAGTTGGGCCGCCCTTGTTTTTAGAAAACCATACAAAAAATGTCTTTGAAGGAAGAGTCTTTGAAGGAAGAAACCACATGGAAAAAGTTAGGTAAAAAAAAAATGATTTTCATCAAGTCTATATGCTTCAATATGACATCCTAAACCTAGTATGAAAGTGCATCCTTGTAGCTGTGTGGGCTAATATAGCCAAAATGTTTGCCTTGTGGTAAGTTGAGCCAGAGGCCATGGGGTACGTTTAGCAAAAGGCAAGTTGAGCAAACTGTGTTCTTCCCAAGTGTAATGCAATGGGATATGAAGTAACAACAGTGCTTGTTGGGTGTTAACCCAGAAAATTGAAATAGTTTCTGTTAAAGTTCCAAGAATATTTGTTAGGTTTCGGCAAATGTTCCCAAAACACAAAACCTGTCCAGTTGGGCTGACATTCAGATTATGTTTGTATCAGTGCGCACGTAACATTTATTTGATGTTGCAAGAATGCTGACAGAACAGTCTTTCTGAGTTCTTTAAAGGTTCCCAGAATATTTAATTAGGTTGTGGGAACAGTGTGGATATATTTGTCATGCCCTGACCTGAGAGAGACGGTTTGTTTCTCAATTTTGGTTAGGTCAGCGTGTGATTTCGGTGGGCATTCGAGATTTGTAGTTCTTTGTTATATTCTATGTTTTCTATTTCTCTGTTGTCAGGTTCTAGTTTTGTATTTCTATGTTTGGTTTTGTTTGGGATGATCTCCAATTAGAGGCAGCTTGTCCTCGTTGTCTCTAATTGGAGATCATACTTAAGTAGGCGTTTTTTCCACCTGGGTTTGTGGGAGATTGTTTTTGAGTAGTGTATGTTTCACCTCTGCGTCACGGTTTGTTATTTTGTTCTTTAGTTCATGTTTATGTATTGCATAGTTTCACAGTGTAAATAAAATGTGGAACGACACACACGCTGCACTTTGGTCCGCTTCTCCTTACAACAACCGTGACAATATTACAAGAAATAGGTTCCCAAAACACAAATTATGCTCAGTTGTGATGACATTCATACAATGTTTAGGTTAGGTTGCACAGGATATTCCTATAATGTTTTAAGAATGTTGACATAACACCTGGTCTAAATTCTTTAAAGGTTCCCAGAACATTTAATTAAGTTACGGGAGTTGTCTGGGATGTTGTAAGAATATTCTTGTGATATTCACAAATGCTGCACAGAACATTCCCACAATGTTCCACAATTTCCAAATAAGTCTGTTTTTATGATGTTCATAGCATATTTGTTTAAGGTTTAAAACCTCTACGGGATCGGTGTCCCCCCGCGGGACAGTTGCACTAATGTGATTAGCATGACGTTGTAAGTAACAAGAACATTTCCCAGGACATAGACATGTCTTACATGGGCAGAAAGCTTCAATTCTTGTTAATACAACTGCACTGTCCAATTTACAGTAGCTATTACAGTGAAAAAATACCATGCTATTGTTTGAGGAGAGTGCACAACTGGTTTGAATCATTCACCTCTGAAGGTAATGTACTTAGTAATCTTGCTCTGATTTGTCATCCTAAGGGTCCCAGAGATAAAATGTACCATAGCAAAGCTTTGATAAAATCCATTTTTATATTCAAATGTAGGAATTGGGTTCTACAGTTTGAACCCCTTCTCTGTTCAAAACACATGTTATTTTCTTTTGTATTATCTTTTACCAGATGTAATGTGTTATATTCTCTTACATTTCCACAAAAGTGTTTCCTTTCAAATGGTATCAACAACATGCATATCCTTGCTTCAGGTCCTGAGCTACAGGCAGTTAAATTTGGGTATGTCATTTTAGGCGTAAATTGAAAAAACCTTCCTATTAATTTTTACTAAGATTTTTACTAAGAGTATTATTATACAGTATTATTAATGAATTGACTATGGCTTTTCAAGTCACCCAGCAGTACTATTTGCAGAGCTGGTTTTAGATAAATGTTGTGATTTTTCAGCCATATATTTTTGTTATCCGCATGTGTGACATAACTCCACCAGTCGTACTTACTATATCTTTAACCAAGATTATACAGTTAAAAAAGTATCAATGCTTTAATATTTAATACTTTTAGGCCTCTAAATTCATATTCATTACATAAATAGGCCTGGTTAATTTTGTCTGGCTTGCTCAGTGTAGGTAGGGTAATAAGTAAACAGTTAAACTAGGATATGACTACATAATTAATCAGGCTGATTTTTCCACAAATATGCAGGTATTTACATTTCCATGGTAGCAAGATCTTATCTATTTTTGCTTACTTTCTATTGAAATGTATTGTAGTGAGATAATTTCTTTATTTTGGGATATGAATACCGAGTATGTCCTTGTCACAGTCAGACCATTTTATTGGTAAACTACACGATAATGTAAAAGTTGTATTTTTGTTGTGATCCAATATATGATATGGTGCAATTATCATAGTTTGGTTGTAATCCAGAGAGGTTATGGAAAAAATCTAGATCCTCTATGAGGCTGTGCAGTGATCCAGATTGTGGATTAAAAAGAAAACACGACGTACACTCACACACACACGTACGCATGCACACACGCATACACGCATACACACGCATACACACACAGACACACACACAGACATACACACAGACATATACATGCATACACACATACATGCATACACACATACATGCATACACACATACATGCATACACACACACACACACACACACACACACACACACACACACACACACACACACACACACACACACACGCACACACACACACACACACACACACACACACACACACACACACGACCAGAAGCTCAGTTGTTCAACAGTTGTTCCAATCCCCAAGCCCAACTCAAGAGTAGACTTGATGTGTGAATGCATATATCGTTGTAGCTGTTTGAGAAGGCATGCCAAATTGAGCAGGAATGGGAAGATTTGATGAACCAACGTATAGTCCTAGCTGATGGACCTCGGATACCCCCCAACACACACACATGCTGGTCCTCCGTTGTGATCCTTCTTCCCAGACACCTCTGTGCAGTCGGACTGTTTGACGATTTTGTGTCAACGAATTAAATTATGTTCAAATGTCATGAATGAAATTAAAATGTAATGTGTCTCTATATCACCTTCAAATGTGAATCGCCATTAAATCTGGAGAGAAACATAATGGGGATTTATTGCAATTAGCTTTCTTATGGTTTAAGGAACTACACATTTGCATGCTGAGAATGTTGTGGTATTATTAAATAATACTTTATCATAACATTTTCTAAATGTTCTTGAAATGTTCTGAGGACTTTCCTAAGGTAAAGTAAAATGCATATTGTGTGAACATCAATGGAATATTGTGTTAAACTTAAAATAAATATGCTATGAAGGTCATACAAACTGAATTATTTGTGGAACATTATGCAACATTGTGGAAATGTTCTGTGCAACCTATACTGAACAAAAATATAAATGCAACATGCAACAATTTCAAAGATTTTGATGAGTTACAGTTCATTTAAGGAAATCATTCAATTGAAATACATTTATTAGGCCCTAATCTATGGATTTCACTGGGCAGGGGTGCAGCCATGGGTGGGCCTGGGAGGACATAGGCCCACCCACTTGGAAGCCAGGCCCAGCCAATCATAATGAGTTTTTCCCCACAAAAAGGCTTTATTACAGACAGAAATACTCCTCAGTTTCATCAGCTGTCCGGGTTGCTTGTCTCAGATGATGAAGAAGTTAAAGAAGTTGGAGGTGAAGGTCCTGGGCTGGCGTGGTTACACGTGGTCTGTGAGGCCGGTTGGACGTACTGACAAATTCTCTAAAACAAATTCAATTCTCTGGCAACAGCTCTGGTGGACATTCCTGCAGTCAGCATGCCAATTGTGCTTTCCCTCAAAATGTCATCTGTGACATTGTGTTGTGTGAAAAAACTGCCAGTTGTGCAGTGTGTAGGTGCACCTGTGTAATGATCATGCTGTTTAAGCAGCTTCTTGATATTCCACAACTGTCAGGTGGATGGATTATTTTGGCAAAAAATAAATGCTCACTAAGAGGGATGTACATTTTCTTGGAGAAATAAGCTTTTTGTCAATATGGAACATTTCTGGGATCTTTTATTTCAGCTCATGAAACATGGGACCAACACTTTACATGTTGTGTTTATATTTTTGTTCAGTATGAATGTCATCGCAACTGAGCATATTTTGAGTTTTGGGAACTTATCTCTTGTAATGTATCCACACTGTTCCCCCAACCTAATGAAAACATTCTGGGAACATTTAAAGACCAGACTAAATCTATTCTGGGAATGTTCTTGTAACATCAGGTGAATGTTTTTTGCAACCTAAAAGAAACTTGTATAACCATCCCCACAACTGGAGTGTTTGTGTTTTGAGAACATATATTTTGTGATGTCCCCACAATGTACCCACCAGACTGTTCTCACAACCTAATTAAACATTCTGGGAACCTGTAAATAACAGACAATGTGTTCTGGGAACATTCTTGCAAAATCAGGTGAATGTTTTATACAAACATTGTATAAACATCAGCATGACTGGACAGTTTTTATATTATGAGAATATCTGCCACAACCTAACAAATGTTCTGGGAAATTTCACAGAATCAGTTTTGGTTTGCTGGAAAAATATTACTGGAACATTGTGTTTCATTACCTGGAAACCTAATGAGAACTTTTGGGGAATGTTCTTTGGTGGTTGTTACAGATGTTGTGCACAACATTTAAGTGAATGTTATGAGAACATTCTAAGGATATGGAATTTAAAACATTAAAAAAAGATTTGATCATTTATGTTATCATCCTAATGTTATATAAAACCCTAACTAGAACTTAATGGGAGTCTTAGCTAATGTTCTGAGAATGTTCCCGGTTTGTTGGGCTTAACCTGTGTCAAAAGATGCGTTAAAATGACTAAAAGACAGAAAAACGATTGTGATAGTGTTGAATTGTGTTTGGGAAATAAAGATAGACAGAAATGTGTAGGTAGCTTAACTTACCCTGTCTCGCGACTCAACTTACCCCGTAAGTTGTGCCGAGACCACTTTTTTTGGACAAGCTATGTTTTCAAAAGCGTAATGTTGACATAAATTGGTCAGAGGAATTCCTGAGGTTATCTTTTGAATGTTGATTGGTCAACCAAAGTGTTTTTTTCAGCTTGAAGTCATGCTTCAAATGTAATATCCAACTGAACTGTATGATGGTGTTTTTGGTGTTGTATGAATTCGTGGCAGCAGTAAGGAGCTCAGGGCCTTACTAGTGCTGTTAGGTGACCAGCGTTTCACCTTGGAGCAAAAGCCAATGTGCAGGTTGGTTTGTTAGCAATACTCCAACTCACTCACATTCCATCTCACAAAAATCCAGCTTCACCTCAATTAGTGGGGAGCCTGGTAGCCGCAGGCTTCATTATTCCGGTATTAGAGTCCAGCAGCACCCCCATAGACATTCCCAAGACAGCACCTTGCAGCAATTTGTTCCTAATGAGACATGACTGTATTGTATGCCTGGAGCATGGGGCTTCCCAGTCAAATGAACAGGCCTATTAGTAGTGGGTAACCCAATAGGGAAGAGCACAGTTCATACAGAAGAGATAGGGTACAGAGTGTGTGTCCACCAGCTGAATACCCATCCAGCTCCATGGTAAACCCATCTCTGCAAACTGTCTTTATTTTTCGTGTTAAATCTAGCGCCTGAAAATAAATACATACATTTAACAGGTTTGTATGACACCTAACGCACTATGGGGAACCAGCCACAGTGGTATCAGTGTCTATCTGGCTGTGAAGTACAGCTGTGCAACGATAGAGGATTTCCTGACCTCCTGTATATAATGATTGTGGAGTCTTTTGAGTTAGGCCTGTCTTCTCCACCACAGCCTGCAGCCTATGGAAGTGTCTGTCTCTCTCCTCTCCATTTCGTGATTGTCTGCCGTTACGATGTGCATCTGTCAGAAGGAAGGCTGGTTAAAGGTCTTGCTGGAGCTGTATACTTTACGCTGTTAGAACGTTGGCTGCCCAGACATCAGGTTAACGCTGGAGAATGTGATGTAAGTCATCTCTCTCTCTCTCTCTCTCTCTCTCTCTCTCTCTTGCTCTATCACTCTCTCTCTCCCACTCTCTCTTTCTCTCTGCCTCTTTTGTTCTTTCTTCCCCCTCTCCCTATCTCAATCTCTCCCCCCCACACTCTGACTCTCTCTCTCTCTTGCTCACTCTCTGTCTCTACCTCCATCTCTCTCCCTCCTTCCTCTTTTGGATATTTCTGATTTCCAACCAATCTTCCCTCTAACTTCCCGTATCACTCTCTTTTACGCGGCCCGGTGGCCATTTTAAATTCACAAGGACGTAAGTAGCCCGGCTTTTGTCTTAGCTACCTTCATGACAGACAGGGAAAATAAGCTGTCCCAGATCACAGATCACATAAAGCCACGTTTGGCTTTTCTTAAAATGCACGTCAACCCCCTTTTTACTAGTTCCCTTCTCATCTTACACCCTTGTGGACTCGGAGAGGGATGACATTAGGCCTAACGCTACACTGCTAACGCTAGCCCCTCCGTCCCAGTAAAACGAATAGGGCTTAATAGAGACACAGAGCACATCATAAACACTCAGAGTTCCATGAACTGAGCAGAGTCGCCTGAGAGGGTCCTGAACACAGCCGCCTAAGAGGGTCAAGGGGTTCAGACAGTAAGGGTTCTGTGAAATTCACGAAAGTGATGGGTTTTCCGGTTCATTCCATGATTATCACCTTCAGCTGATCTCTGGGATCATTGCTTTGTTGGCCTGTTGATGTATTGATGATGCAACATTTCCTATGAAATTGACCCTTCGCTAAGCGTATAAAAAAGTAAGCATAAAAAAGTAAGCAAATCTCTGATCTCACCATGTATCATCTCCTGTCATTGTGCAAGGCACTTAACCACCAAGTAGAATACCTGTTAGGCAACTGTATAAAACACGTGGTCAACCTTCAGTCTGGAGAGCTACTGGGTGTGCAGGCTTTTGATCCAGCCCTGCACATGTCAGTTTATGTCAGTTTATCAAGGTCCGGTCGAACAGTTCATTTCTAAAATGTGGTTTGTTCGAGGGGGACTGGAACAAAGGCTTGCAAACCCAGTAGCTCTCCCGGAGGATGGTTTACTACCCATGATGTTAAACATTGCGACATTACAACCAAATAAGTTGTATGCCTTTAATAAAATAATTTTCTCATTCAATATATCAAAGATCAAATGGCTATGGTAGGCTACAAATATTTGTATTCAGCTGAAGAAAGCACACAAATGTTCTTTGTTTTTTCTAGTTTAGTCTTATTTATCTTAGCTATTTAAAAAAAGGCAAGTTAACTAGGCAAGTCAGTTAAGAACAAACTCTTCAATGACGGCCTAGGAACAGTGGGTTAACTGCCTTGCTCAGGGGCTGAACGACAGATTTTTACCTTGTCAGCTCGGGGATTCATGCTTGCAACCTTTCGGTTACTAGTCCAACGCTCTAACCACTAGGCTTTCTTAGAAGTGTTTACTTTGCAGGCTGACTATCATCTATTGAGTGGCAATGTCCCATACATTGGATGCCTAAATTAAATGGAAGTATAAAAAAATATGGAAAAAATTGCAGCCACAATATCCAAAAGAAAGGCTACATCAAATATTTTTTCAAAAAATTACAAATGATTATTTTGAACCACATGATTTGATAAACCGCGATTGAACAGAATCCCAGATTATTTTTTTTTACTCTCAGTTTTTGCCAGTTTTGGGCTTTCATGTGATTTAAACGTGAGTTTGTCCGAGGTGTCGGACTCGACGACATTTGCTATCCATTGGAACGCTGTCATTAGTTGCCCAAAATTCTGGGGCGGGGCTTAGTGAAGGGTCAATTGAGGAGTAGAATAAGTTAAAGTAAGGGGAAGAGAAAGCATTTCTTTCTAGCTTTGTTGGTTACATTCACTTGCTAAGAATTCATTTTTTACTGACCGACTACTCACAGCTATTTCATTTAATGGATGAGCGGTTAGGTTTTTGTGCAAGGTATTTGCATTTCCATAACTAGCCTGATGGGGGCCCTATAACTCCACATAAGGACCACATACACTCCTCCACGGTGATAAATCTTCTAAGGAAAGCGTGTCAGCACGTCCAGCACAGGAAAGGGAGAATTAGAACAAGTAATTAAAACGTATTGACACCATATGTGCTCCCCCCCTCTGCTGCTCTCTGAGTGTGACTGAAGGTGTTTTACTCCTAATATACAGACAGACTGCCTCCTGGCTAATTACACCACAACCACATGAACACACACATGCGCACACACACATCCGCAAATACACACATGTGCACAAGCACACATTTTGCATCAACTCTTTTGACCTATCACATACGCTGCTGCTACGGTTTATTATCTATCCTGTTGCTTAGTCACTTTACCCCTACCTATATGTACATATCTACCTCAATTACCTCGTACCCCTGTACATTGACCTGGTACTGGTACCCTGTGTATAGAACCAAGTTATCGTTACTCATTGTGTATTTCTTATTGCTTTCTATTCTTTTTCAATGTTTCTATCTGCATTGTCAGGAAGGGCCGGTAAGTAAGCATTTCACTGTTAGGGTTATGACAAATAAGATTGACATGACAAATGAAATACAATTTTGACATGAGCATGCATACATGCACACTGACATGCACAAACACGCATGCACTCACACACCGACACAAGTGCATGCAAGCACTTTATCAACCATTTTACTCGCTCGTTGTATTTCAAGGACACGTTTTCTGTCTTGTTTGCCAGGACTGGAAAATAAATCATAAAAGGATTAACAGACTACTCTGCCAAAGTTTGCCGAAGAATATGGGCCCTGTTGCCATATTCACCCACACATTCAACCGATTTGTAATGCTTTCAAGAGAAGTAATAACGTTTTCTGTCTGAGAAAAACAGGTGTATGTAACTCTGTGGCAAAGGAAAGTGCATATTATGTGAAAGGTGGATGGTAATTTGCTAAGGGACTTGAATGCTGGAAGAGGTTGACGCAGGCTTGTAGGTGTTTTTAGAAACTAATTTCCTGTTTATGATATAAACCCACTTATTTCTCCTCTCCTGATTGTCAGTCTAAACTGTTGGCGTCTACACCCCAGCTTGGAGACAGACACACACACACACACACACACACACACACACACACACACACACACACACACACACACACACACACACACACACAAAACATCTGGTTCCAGCCTGCCTGTAATTAACAGTGACACTGGGTCAAGGGTTATCAAGACGTGTTGGCGCTGGATGATGATGTCACCATGGTCCCTGAGGGAGACTGAAGTCAGTAAGTGGGGTGCTGAAGATTGATAAGAAGTCTTTAAATAAACAGGGATACTGCGTAATTCCTCCGAATTGGCAGCGAAAATATGATTAAACTGTTTTGGAGGAAGCCAATCAGTGTTGCATGGTGATTTGGCTCTTAGAAGAGCAGAGAGGCAGAGTTTGTATTGGTGGGAAGAGTAGGGGGGCAGACTTGGAGCTAAGGACAAAATCTTGTCTAAATACTAAAAGCACTTGGTCTGAGACACAAATACTAGATATACAAAGAGATTATGTGACCCATATGCATGTGTATATAGTTCAGACTAAATAATGACCAGGGGTTGAGTGTTATCCTCTTCTCATTGGGTGTCTGGGTCTAGAGGGAACCAATGAGTGCCTGGACTGAGAAATGGAGGAAAGTAGACCTAGATAGCTCAGACAGACTCTATCCCATAATACTTTAACTGGGCCCAGGAGAAAACCATGGAGATGTGAGCAATGCAAAACCAGAAATGTGTTGACCAGTGGCCATGCCATATAACACTCTTCAAGGACCCTGGAGGGTAGGACAGCGGCACCAAGAATAACAAAATAATCATGGTCCTCTCCAAAAGAAGCTCCCACTTCCGTCCAAAAAACATTAAAGGGATACTTAGGGATTTTGGCAATCAAGCCCTTTATCTACTTCCCCAGAGTCAGATGAACTTGTGCATACCATTTTTATGTCTCTGCGTGCAACTTGATTTGTTATTTACTGTGGTTATGCCTGGTATTCTGGTTAGTCAACATTGCAACAGCAATATTCCTGATGTATCCAAATTTTATAAGCCTATGTTCTTCAGTCTACCTACAGCAAACACAGTACATAGCCTAGGAATTGCACCATTACTTAGAGTAAATCAAAATACAGTACGGATATTGGGGTTTTACAGTGATGGCATTATGCATACTTTATACACCTGCTATAACATGTACTCAGACACTCCACAACATGACCATAAAGACCATGGTCACACTATCCCGTAATTCCTTCTACACTCTCTGTAAAAAAGCCTCATGCCAGTTCCTGAGTGGGCGGGTCGATCAACCCAACAGGTGATGGTTTAAAAGCTCTCAGTCACGTCATGGGAGAGTGATGTGCCTATAGTACTACTTAGCACCTTGTGTGTTTTCTCCCTGTGTTAGCAGGCAGACGACCCAGTGAAGGGAGATCCCCAGATAGATTTAATGACTGTTGTCAGGGACTTTTGTCTTGTCAGCATATAATCTCCCTCCATAAGGCCAGGTGACTGACATCTCCACTCCTCCCAGTGCTTTCCAGGTGTCCTACGTGGGGGGGGGGGGGGGGGGGGGGGTGAAGGTGCCTCTTCAGACTTTATCTCCCCCTCTCTCTCTATCCCTCCCTCTCTCTGTTTTAGCCAGCTCTGGGCCCGGTTAGAAGCCCTGGTCGATTAGGACCTGTGTGTGTGTGTGTGTGTGTGTGTGTACATGACGTCTGGGGGTGTGTGTGCGTATGCCCTGTGCCTTGCAGCTGCAGTGTCAGCTCTCTGCTCCTCCTCAACCCTTTTAATTAGCTCCTGGCCCTGTCATCACCACCTCCTGTGATCTTCCTCTTAGCTGTCTGATGGCCCCTGGCCTGGACCTTCCTCCCCACGCCCCACACAGGTGCGCTCAGCGGCATTAGGTGTCCATGGCCTGGCCAAATGGCACAGCAAACGCAAAATATCACCAGAAAACAAAATACAGCAGGACAACACAACTGCTACCTTACAGCTGTAAAGACAGAGGTTGTATTTTGGGAGGATTTGGCAGAGTGAATGCCATCTTTTTAATGCTCTGTTTTCTATCCGATTATTTCTCCCTCTCTCTTTCTTGTCCTCTGTCTCTAGCTGTATAGACTCTCTAGTCATACAGTTGTTTCTGTTGGCCGTGAAGAGAGCCAAGGCAAAGTACACCATGTCTCTGCCGGGGGGGGGGGGGGGGGGGGTTGAGATTTGATACTAATCTGGACTTTCTCCCTCCTTACTGAGAAAGCCCTCTTTCAGCCTACTTACCTACCTTGTGTGTGTGTGTGTGTGTGTGTGTGTGTGTGTGTGTGTGTGTGTGTGTGTGTGTGTGTGTGTGTGTGTGTGTGTGTGTGTGTGTGTGTGTGTGTGTGTGTGTGTGTGTGTGTGTGTGTGTGTGTGCGTGCCGTCTGGCTTACTCTTCACCTTGTCTGACTCTGGTCCATGATGGCAGTCTAGTTTCAGACTCTCTGGATGAGAGACAGCGCGATAGAGTGTCTGTCTGTCTGTCTGTCTGTCTGTCTGTCTCTCTCTGTGTGTGTGAATGTGTTTGCATGTGTGTGTGTGTGTGTGGGCGTGCATGAGTCTCCTCTCTAGCCCACGGGCATACAGGCCAGGAGAGAACAGGTTCATTCTCAGTGTGAAGGATAACGGCAGATGGATGAGCTTTGCTTTGCAGTGCTCTAAAATGTAAACATCTACATTCCTGCAGAAGTAGGGGAGAAATACATGTTTATTTCATCAACAAACTGGACTTACGTTACATGTTTGTTGCATGCAGTCGGAAAGGTTACAGTGTGTATACGTGTGTCTGTGTGTGTGTCCATTTGTGTTCATGTGTGTTTGTGGTGACTGTGAGGTTGTGGATGGTGCACTTTCAGAAAAAAGGTGCTATCTAGAACCAAAAAGGGTTCTTCGGCTGTCCCCATAGGAGAACCCTTTGAAGAATCTCTTTAGGTTCCAGGTAGAACCCTTTTGGGTTCCATGTAGAACTCTTTCCACAGAGGGTTTTACATAGAACCCAGAAGAGTTCTACCTGGAACCAAAAAGGGTTATACCTGGTACTCAAAAGCGTTCTCCTATGGGGACAGCCCCAGAACACTATTGGAACACTTTTTTTTAAGAGTGTGGGTTGAGTGACATTCAGCATCTTGGCCCATGTTGATGTTGCAGTGACAACCTTGGGTGTTATTGGGTGGTGTTATTAGTAGCCAGCAGCTGGTAGCGATTGCGAAACATGGAGCGTTAAAAAAGTAGTTTAAAACCCACATGGTTGGACTGTGTTTTCACAGTGTTCCTAGCAATTTACTTCCACTGGCTCCAAATGGGTTCAAGATTACAATGTTCACAGCTCAGTTCCAAATGCATCCATATACAAAACAAGAATGTGCATTGAAAAAAGTGAGGATGAACAGCAGAAATACATATCCTGCATTTACATAATGTAAATACAGTGGCCCTAAAGGGACAAAGTAGCTTTCTAAATATAGTTACAGCATATAAAAAAACCAATGAAAATCAACGTGTTGTGGATCAAACAGAAGTGTTGTGAGGTCATGAATTCACAGACGCGGTGACTCTCTCAATCCAAGGGTACTTTGCTGCTGATGCTTTGTCCCAACTGGCAGTACTTTGCCTGCCCTCCCAACGGTAACCTCCCAACGGTAACCTTGTAGTAGCAGGGTTGGAGAGCACCTCCTCACCTGAACAGGCCCAGTTGGAGAGCACCTCCTCACCTGAACAGGCCCAGTTGGAGAGCACCTCCTCACCTGAATAGGCCCATTTGGAGAGCACCTCCTCACCTGAATAGGCCCAGATGAGAGCACCTCCTCACCTGAATAGGCCCATTTGGAGAGCACCTCCTCACCTGAATAGGCCCAGTTGGAGAGCACCTCCTCACCTGAATAGGCCCAGTTGGAGAGCACCTCCTCACCTGAATAGGCTCAGTTGGAGAGCACCTCCTCACCTGAATAGGTCCATTTGGAGAGCACCTCCTCACCTGAATAGGCCCATTTGGAGAGCATCTCCTCACCTGAATAGGCTCAGTTGGAGAGCACCTCCTCACCTGAATAGGTCCATTTGGAGAGCACCTCCTCACCTGAATAGGCCCATTTGGAGAGCATCTCCTCACCTGAATAGGCCCAGTTGGAGAGCACCTCCTCACCTTAATAGGCCCAGTTGGAGAGCACCTCCTCACCTGAATAGGCTCAGTTGGAGAGCACCTCCTCACCTGAATAGGTCCATTTGGAGAGCACCTCCTCACCTGAATAGGCCCATTTGGAGAGCATCTCCTCACCTGAATAGGCCCAGTTGGAGAGCACCTCCTCACCTGAATAGGCCCATTTGGAGAGCACCTCCTCACCTGAACAGGCCCAGTTGGAGAGCACCTCCTCACCTGAATAGGCCCATTTGGAGAGCACCTCCTCGCCTGAATAGGCCCAGATGAGAGCACCTCCTCACCTGAATAGGCCCATTTGGAGAGCACCTCCTCACCTGAATAGGCCCAGTTGGAGAGCACCTCCTCACCTGAATAGGCCCAGTTGGAGAGCACCTCCACACCTTAATAGGCCCAGTTGGAGAGCACCTCCTCACCTGAATAGGCTCAGTTGGAGAGCACCTCCTCACCTGAATAGGTCCATTTGGAGAGCACCTCCTCACCTGAATAGGCCCATTTGGAGAGCACCTCCTCACCTGAATAGGCCCAGTTGGAGAGCACCTCCTCACCTGAATAGGCCCAGTTGGAGAGCACCTCCTCACCTGAATAGGCCCATTTGGAGAGCACCTCCTCACCTGAATAGGCCCATTTGGAGAGCACCTCCTCACCTGAATAGGCCCAGTTGAAAAACACAGGACCTGTCAGTCAGGTATACCTGGGACTTTCCAAAGGTGCTGGGTCTCTCTTCGGGAACTAGTAGGCTGACTGAGAGAGCGGGAGCGTTCCCTCACCTTCACCAACTGACATCATCAGTAGAACTTGGCCGGGTTTGTGGGCCAGCCCTTCTAAGAAGAGCAGCAGCGAAAATGAGAGAGGTATTCCTTGACGTGCACCTGGCACCTGGAAATGACATGCACCTGGGAATCTGTCTCACCTGGGATAGCCTGTCCCAGTTTGACTGAACAGGTTGAGACCAGGTCCTATAGGATGATCAAACGCTGTACAACTAAATACCCCAAAAGCACTGAATCCATGGTTACCACGGTTACCATGATTCATATTTTCTTTCTCTTTTTTCTTTGCCTTTTTAAAAAGGAATTATGCTAATAGCACATAAATAGAAAATGGGCTTTGTGAATTTACCTCAATTAGTTTGTCTAAATGGGCCACATTAAGGATTTACGTAAGCAGGCAAGGGGATGGTCACTACCCTAAATGATCCTTATCGTGCACATGTGAAGTTCAGGCTGCTTCAGTGGCAGTAGAACGTGTAGTGAGTCCAGGGGAGAATGGAGGTGCAGAGGGTGGAATGAGCAGGGGTGCGAGGCAGACTCAGTGGCCTTGGTGTAATTTTCGATTGTTTTGGGTCAGCCCTGTCCCAGCTATGCGTACCCCTATCCCAGTCAGAGGCAGACATGGAGATGGAGATATAAGGCATTTGAGGCAGTAACAGCATTGCTTCTGTTGCAATTGTAAATAACATATGTCATGATAACACTCGTATATCTGATTTAGAGTAATAGTGACTCACTCTTCTCCTAACATATTGTTCAGATCTAAATGTTAGAGAAACATATTCAAATGCCAAGAGCATAGCATAACAAGAAGCACAGCCAAGTCTATAAGTGAAGCCATCGGATAATACCCTTTGTGGGAATATTTGCATATTCGAGAGAGAGTAGAGTGATGCAAGCATATAGACAATGGTTCTAAATGAATTGTTGAGGGTGGAAAGGGTTTTTGTGAAGAGGTACATGGGCATGAGCAAAGGATCAGATGAGGATACCGGCGACTCGGCGAGACAGGAAGCAGAGGTTGATGACGTGTTGCCTTTTCTGGTCAAAAGAAAAGGTACAGCAAGAAGGTGCAGACATCCTCTGAGCAAGTCTGAGTAAATAAGTCCTGAACGCATCAATATTTTGGTTTCAGCCACAGATATCACTAAAATAATAGTGTCAACATCTTTCTGAACATACCAACGGGTCAAGCGTGAAGCCAAGAGAGGGCTCATTCTGGTGTCACACACACACACACACACACACACACAGCTTTAAAAACAGGCAGCAGCAGGAGATCTGATTTGCCTTGTCCAAACAGGGTGTGTTGGAGTAGTGGATAAACCCAGGAAGATGAGTCAGAGGGGGAAGTGTCTGTCAGAGCAGGCCAACAGCAACACCCACTGAGCCTGTTTAAGAAGAGAGGGAAAGAGAACGAGAGAAACAGAGAGAGAACGACAGAGAGACTTACTGGAATAGATGGAGAACAATGTTCCAGAACATTTCTACACCATCACTGGACATTTCAATTTTCCTATTGAGTAAAATATGGATGTGCTGGAAATCCTGTCCTCTCAATAGTTTGGAGATCTTAATTTTCTCACAAAAAGAAAGTTAATTTGAGGCCCACTTGAGGAAGCAAAAAGACAAGAACAGCATAGAACATCATAGAGCTGACTAGGGAATGTAACATGGATCATAAATACCATCTCATTGGTTGTTTGTCATTGGGACGCCCATGCTGTTAGACAAGCAGAGTAACTCAATGACCGCTCCAATCACTGGGGATCAATAAGGATCCTGTCTGGCCATGATGACTTTGAGTGCAGGACAGGGAGTTGCCTCAGTGACTAACAGTGTAAAAATATAGATTTTCATTAGGCTCTCTCTCTGTGAGCCTTGATTGGCGCACAGATGAGGTCACATTACTGGTCTCTTTTTTTTAATCAGGAAGTGGACCGCGTAATTCCTGACAACCCAGACATCGTGAGCTAGCTCCTATTGTCGATCGTCATGGCAACAGCCAAACTCCACCAGGTAAACACGGTTAAGTATACACCTGATGGTTCCTTTTACCCTTCACTTACTTTATTAGACTGGCGTTGTGGCATACGATTTGTCTATTCTGCCCCCCTATGGCTAGCCAGTATGTCGTTTGTCTCTATACCTTCCTCACAAACGTCAAGCGGATGTACATTTACAAACCATAGCTGCAGTCTCATACCCAAGCTACAGATCACGTCAATAATAAAAGTATCTCTTCTGTCACGCTGGATATGAATGATGTAACTCAACTCCACATAAACCAATCAACGCTTCCATAGGCTGCAATGTTGAACTGTAACAAGATCTCTCTATAAGATCGGAGAGCTGAGACAATGCTGGATCAGAACGATGCTCTTTTATCCTCCACTCCCTCTCCATATGTTCACATTCTCAAAAATGACACTTCCGTCCTTTCCACTCTAAACGTCACATTAAGCATCGGTTTTCCTCTTCTAACAGGGACACGATCACTCAAGCAGCGGTGTGGGGCTCAGAAACACGAGAGGAGCCAGTAAAACATCCTAGGCAAGCCAGAGACAAAGCAAGAGGCTTCTCGGATGTTGCCTGTGAGGTAATTGTGTTGGGAGTTTTATTCTGACATGAATGCAGGGAAGTTATCACAGGTCAATTGCATCAATGACCCACAAATGACTGTGCAATCTCCATTTCTGCCTGTAAGGAGTCTGCCAGTACGACTTCTATCATAGTAATAGTCCACCCATACAGCACCTTCTTAGCAGGAGGTTAGCTAGATACTGTAGGAGCTTGGCCTATAGGGCTGTTACATATACATTTTGGCATTACATAGTATGTGCTGTAAATGACTCGCTATATCTTCTCTGGCTCAGATTGTCAAACCTCTGCATGACATCAGCAGGTGAACCTACTCCCCTCTCACCTGATTCCCTGTCTCTTTGAAGTAAACCTCACATACCCTCACCCCCAGCCAGGACTCTGCAGCAAGCTGGCCTGGGTTGTTCACTCACAAACAGGTCGGGTCAAACTCACATTTAACCTGTTCTCGTACTCTTGCACACAAACTTTCACATCTCTCAAATATTCCCTTCTTTCTTCACTCTCTCCCCCCGTTGCTAGGGGACATTTTGAAACCATTTTAGCGCTGATTTACGTGGCGACGGTGAAAACTCTCCTTAAAGAACGTGTAGGGCTGTAAAGATGACAGTGGGGTTAGCGCTGCTTTATGGCCGGGGAGAAATGTGAGAGAGAGGCCTGCTGCCGTATTTCACTTTAATTTCCTGTCTCAGGACAGTGCTGGACTCGGGGCTCGGCAGGGCATGGCCAGGCCGGTTATTACTTCACTCACTCTGACAAACAAGAGAAGGAGAGAGGGAAGAGAGAGGGATAGAGAGAAAGAAGAGAGATAGAGAGGATCTAGTGGATAGGAGAGAGAGAGAGAGAGAGAGATGAGAGGAGAGAGAGACAGAGATTAGAGAGTAGGAGAGGATGAGAGAAAGTGAGAGAGGAGATAGAGCAGAATGAGAGAGAAGTGAAGAGAGATGGAGAGAGAGAGAGAGAGAGAGAGGAGAGAGAGAGAGAGGAGAGAAGAGAAGAGAGAGAAGGGAAGAGTAAGGAGAGAGGATAGATGAGAAGAGAGAGAGAGAGAGGAGAGAGAGTGAGAGAGAGAGGAGAGAGAGAGAGGAGAGAGAGAGAGAGAGAGAGAGAGAGAGTGAGAGAGAGAGAGAGAGAGAGAGAGAGAGAGTAGAGAGAGAAGAGAGAGAGAGTGAGAGAGAGAGAGGAGAGAAGAGAGAGAGAGAGAGGAGAGAGGAGAGATAGATAGAGTGAGAGAGAGAGTTAGTGAGAGAGAATGGAGAGATAGAAAGAAGGAGAGAGAGAGTGGAAACGAAAGAGAGGGAGGAGAGGAGGGGTTTTATGAGAATGAAAAAGGGAAACAACAAGAGGACCATTAAATGAAAGGGACAATATGATTGGAGAAGTTAATTCAAAAACAACAAAGTCAAGTTTACGCTGGCATTGTCAAATACATTACGTCCATCCAATGCAGTGTGTGTGTTTTTCTGTGTACACTATATAACTGATATTTAAGACCTCCCTGTGAGTCACAGTATAAATCTCCCATCATTCCTTGCTGTGTTAGGGTGGGGTCAGAGTTCACCTCTCTATACCTTCCACACCGTCCACCCTGCCTTATAGAGGCCTCAGGCCAGAAGATATGACTGCTCTGCAGGCTTTACTAGCTGTGATCATGCTGCCTGGATCTGGCCAGTTAAAGACAAGGGGTTCCCAGTGGGCAGAGCAGTGTAGTGGGGAGGCTGGGACTCAGTGCTGTTCATGCGTGTTTATCGCTAGCTCTGGAGGACCTCTGGAGGTCACGCCTGCACTTTAACGCCCAGTCTTTAATTAAGACTGCTGGTTGTCAGCAACCGTGACTACCCTGCAAGCAAAGGTCCCAGCAGAGCCGAATTGGCTGTGATTCAAAGGTTTATAAAAACACTAGGTCCTAATGGGTCAATTGCGATGAACATTGAGCTTGTGTGTTAACGTGGGACCACAGAATAAGTTAATGTGGTATTGATGGGGCCCAGCCTGTGTCATGATCATGTCATGAATATACTTGGCTGTGCGTTTATAGGCTACAAAGCTGTGCACAGAATGCATGGTGCATGTTTACAACCATAGAAAAAGAATAAGTGATAAACAATTGGCTTAAATGGGGATTGCCATTCTAGTAATTATATTTCTTTGGGTACAACAGCAGACAAGTGAAGGTAGCATTAGTTCCAATTGGTTCTAACCGCAGGCGGCTGGTGTACCTTCATTGGGGAGGATGGGCTCATAGTAATGGCTGGAATGGAATTAATGGAATGGAACTCATCAAGCTTATGGTTTCTATGTGTTTGATGCCATTCCACTCTCTCCATTCCAGCCATTATTATGAGCCGTCCTCCCCTCAGCAGCATCCTGTGGTTCCAACCAGCTACATTATAATATGAGCTGGCATTGCATGCAGTAAAAGCCTGTAGGAGCCTGCCCACTGTCCCCAGCAGCACACTTATTTGTTTATAGATGTTAAAGTACCAGGACTATGAGCTCATCAGGCCCCGTCCATCCTTGTGGAGAGTCTGCCTGCCTGGGCGCAGCAGCATGCCGTGGGCTGTGTGGTCGCGTCTGCCTTGGAGAATAGGAAGTCACGACGGGAGGACTCTTCCAAACAACCGCTGATCAGGGGGGAGAGAGAGAGGGTGAGAGAGAGAGAGGGTGAGAGAGAGAGAGGGTGAGAGAGAGAGAGGGTGAGAGAGAGAGGGTGAGAGAGAGAGCGAGAGAGAGAGAGGGTGAGAGAGAGAGAGGGTGAGAGAGAGAGGGTGAGAGAGAGAGCGAGAGAGAGAGGGTGTGAGAGATGGTAAGAGAGAGATTGAGGGAGAGAGAACAGTAAAGGAAACCGAAAAATAACCATGATTGTTTGAACAATGGCTGCCCAGACTGATCATCATAGGGCCTGAGCTCACAGCACAGCGAGATATATATCCCTGGCAAGCTCTTTCTCTATGCGCTTTTCTCTAAAAGCACATAAAACAAAGCCCGGAGCCCCAGTCCCAGTCAGGGGGGAAATATCTCAGAGATTTCTTTAGGGGGTGACCACGGCTTTTGTTGGAACGCCTCTGTCCACATTTTAATTATTTCCATAGGAATACACAGGGGCGAGATGGAGAGGGCTGTTCCCGGGAAGAGGGAGGAAGTCAGAGTGTTTGGTGAGGGACGTGCGGCCATGTGTTCCGGAGAGAGCGTGTCTCCACGGAATCCTCCTTTGGGTGAACGGACTGGCTCTGTCCGGGCTGGAGGACTATGGGCCTGGAATGGGGATGGCAGGGGTGGATAGGAGATGGAGAATGTCTGGTAGATAGGCCAACCCAGCATACAGGCATACGAGTTGCCCAAATCCAATGAGGGAGGAGAGAGAACTTGCAAAGAAAGGTTTAACTAGAGGATTGACATTTCTTGGACTGGACACACACATGCACACATCTCCAGACAAATCTCTTAGGGATAAGTGATTTGATGGCTTGTAATAATTGTTCAGTTACAAAGCTACCCTAGTCATTTGTCACTTTTCCTAGCTCCCCGTAGGTCCTCATATCGTTCCTGTACGTGTGTAAAGGGCCATGCAAAGTTTGAATTTGTCCAGGCGCCCTCCTAAACCCACAGGGGGAAAATTAGGTGTGAGGACCGGCTTTCTTTCACAGGGTTTTTAGTGGATTAGATGACATTTAAGTTATTGGAGGACTAATATGCATGATTAAAACCGTTGATGATTGTGCAAAATGAGCACAATTTTATTGGCTTCCCCCAGGACAAGCCGTTAAAGAGCCTCTCGGTCGGTCCAGGGTGCGATTATAACATTTTATTTAACACTTGATCTGTGGATAGCAGGCCATGAACTGCCAGTGAACCTGAGGTCCACATTAAAACAGTACTGTGTGTGTGTGGATCTGGGCACTTAGCTATACTGTCCATATTGCATTATAGTTGGCTGTTGGCTGTTTTAACCTGGAGGGGAACCTGTGAAGGGAACGGTGTAACTTTAGATGAGTGTAGACTCGAATGGGGTCACGTATACCTCCTCAGGTGTAGCGTGGTATCATTTATGCTACATTGGAGTGTGCTACATTGGAGTGTGGTACATTGGAGTGTGGCGCATTGGAGTGTGCTGCATTGGAGTGTGGCACATTGGAGTGTGGTACATTGGAGTGTGGCACATTGAACTGTGGCACATTGGACTGTGGTACATTGGAGTGTGCTGCATTGGAGTGTGGTACATTGGAGTGTGCTGCATTGGAGTGTGGTATATTGGAGTGTGGGACATTGGAGTGTGGGACATTGGAGTGTGCTGCATTGGAGTGTGGTACATTGGAGTGTGCTGCATTGGAGTGTGCTGCATTGGAGTGTGCTGCATTGGAGTGTGCTGCATTGGGGTGTGGTATATTGGAGTGTGGGACATTGGAGGTGTGCTGCATTGGAGTGTGGTACATTGTTGTGTGCTGCATTGGAGTGTGGCACATTGGAGTGTGGCACATTGTACTGTGGTACATTGGAGTGTGCTGCATTGGAGTGTGGTACATTGGAGTGTGCTGCATTGGGGTGTGGTATATTGGAGTGTGGGACGTTGGAGTGTGGCACATTGGAGTGTGCTACATTGGAGTGTGCTGCATTGGGGTGTGGTATATTGGAGTGTGGTACATTGGAGTGTGCTGCATTGGAGTGTGGCACATTGGAGTGTGCTGCATTGGAGTGTGGTACATTGGAGTGTGGCACATTGGACTGTGGCACATTGGACTGTGCTACATTGGAGTGTGCTGCATTGGAGTGTGGTACATTGGAGTGTGCTGCATTGGAGTGTGGCACATTGGAGTGTGGTACATTGGAGTGTGCTGCATTGAAGTGTGGTACATTGGAGTGTGCTGCATTGGGGTGTGGTATATTGGAGTGTGGGACGTTGGAGTGTGCTGCATTGGAGTGTTGTACATTGGAGTGTGCTGCATTGGGGTGTGGTATATTGGAGTGTGCTGCATTGGGGTGTGGTACATTGGAGTGTGGTGCATTGGGGTGTGGTATATTGGAGTGTGCTGCATTGGAGTGTGGTACATTGGAGTGTGCTGCATTGGAGTGTGCTGCATTGGAGTGTGGTACATTGGAGTGTGGTATATTGGAGTGTGGGACATTGGAGTGTGCTGCATTGGAGTGTGGCACATTGGAGTGTGGCACATTGGACTGTGGTACATTGGAGTGTGCTGTATTGGGGTGTGGTACATTGGAGTGTGCTGCATTGGGTGTGGTACATTGGAGTGTGGTACATTGGAGTGTGCTGCATTGGAGTGTGGTACATTGGAGTGTGCTGCATTGGAGTGTGCTGCATTGGAGTGTGGTACATTGGAGTGTGCTGCATTGGAGTGTGCTGCATTGGAGTGTGGTATATTGGAGTGTGGTACATTGGAGTGTGCTGCATTGGAGTGTGGTACATTGGAGTGTGCTGCATTGGGGTGTGGTACATTGGAGTGTGGTACATTGGGGTGTGGTATATTGGAGTGTGATATATTGGAGTGTGGTACATTGGAGTGTGGTACATTGCTATACTATGCCATCTGAAACAAAAGTACCCAAACAGAGGGCGAACAACTACATACCGGGGACCTCGGTCTCAACTCAATAAAATACACTCTTAGAAAAAAGGTGCTATCTAGAACCTAAAAGGGTTATTCAGCTGTCCCTATAGGAGAACCCTTTGAATAACCCTTTTTGGTTCCAGGTAGAACCCTTTTCAGTTCCATGAAGAACCCTTTCCACAGAGGGTTATACATGAAACCCAAAAGGGTTCTACCTGCCTGCAACCAAAAACAGTTATACCTGGAACCAAAAAGTGTTCTCCTATAGGGAGAGCTGAAGAAACCTTGCGGAACCCTTTTTCTAAGAGTGTAGCTAAAACACTAATTTAACTAATTGGACCGGTAGCCGGTAGTAACCACATGATACCATTAACAGGTGCTTCTATTCCAACGGTTGATGGGAACTGTTTTAATTCATGTGAGGGAAAATTGGCCTACATCAACACGGGGAGGCAATTACTTGACTGTTATTGGCTGTTGTCAATGTTTTTTCTGCAGGTGAACCCAGAGGTCAATGGGGGAGACTAGGGTCTCTGTGTGTGTGTGTGTGTGTGTGTGTGTGTGTGTGTGTGTGTGTGTGTGTGTGTGTGTGTGCGTGCGTGTGTGTGTGTGTGTGTGTGTGTGTGTGTGTGTGTGTGTGTGTGTGTGTGTGTGTGTGTGTGTGTGTGTGTGTGGACGGACGGACGGACGGGGCTGGATTCTGGGGGGCTCGGGGCTGGTCAGAGATCTATAAATGAAAGGAAATGATTGTGACCATTTTAATTACCCAGATATGGAGAGTGAGTCAGGTTCATTGTCACTCATTGCCGTGGGAGTTTTACCCATTCGTCAGTCAGTTTGAATTCAAGCAGAAAAAGAGAAATACAAACAGAGAAATAGGCTCGCACATATTTTCAGATAGTGGTCAAATGCAGCTGCCATTTTTTCCATTAGGGTGAAAGCTTGAGTTTCAGATTCGAGGCAAGGAGAAAGATGAATATAGCAAGGTGTTGAGGAACGGAGTAGAGAAGGTAGAAATGGGGAGGAAGAGTTAGATCAGTTAAATTGTAATCTCTCATTTCTCATACCTTCTCAGAGGAGGTGGTTTAACAGGCCTGGAAGGCAGCGGGAGCATCCATCACTCACTGCTCAGTCTGGGGGGGGGGCTCTTCCTGGGGGTAAATACTCAACAGGCCTTTCTGCCTGCCTGTGTCCATACTGACTAAATGAGGAACCAGAGAGAGGAATGCCCTGTGAAGGAAGAGTCATTTCTACCTTGTCCTCCCATCACTTCTTCACCCAGAGTTTCTCAATCCCTTCTTTGGTTCCCTGTGTTGTGGAAGTGTAACATTCAGACCTCACAGGAATGAATGTTACAGTGAACAAAGGATATTGTAATGTTTGTCCGATGACATAATAACATTGCTAATCCTTTTATATTACACCGAGCTCTCAGACAGTCATTTGGGAGAGACAGACATCCCACTGCACACAAACTGGTTGAATCAAAGTTGTTTCCTGCCATTTCAAACAAAAAACGCAATTTGATAACGTCGAATCAATGTGGAAAACTGATTGGATTGCCAAAAAGTCATCAACATACAGGAAGTTTACACATCTTTTAACCTAAATCCAATGACATGATTCAAATGTTTTGTTCATTTCACTTGAGTTCTTGTTAGACAATCAATCAAATCAAAATGTAAATCAAAACTAGATGTTGTATTGACGTCTGTGCTCGTTGGGTAGGCAGACAGAGGTGGGAAGTAAGTTGTGGTCAATTCCATTTCAATTCAGTCAATTCAGCAATGGATACCTACAGTATTGTAGTGAATTTGCGGGGGTAGCTATGACGGGGACTCTGACCCGGGTCCAGCAACTGTCAAGTCAACACCTTAACCATTACACTAAGAGATCTGATCCTCTTGACGAGGTCGCTGGGTGTTGGGTTAAGGTAGCTACACTATTATTCAATGTGGACTTTTCAATTCAAATTGTACATTTTATATTGCCTGAGTTGGCATGTAGCTGGCCCCAACCCCAGCAGTGACAGCAGTCTGAGATAAGGGAGTAGCCTGTGCGATGTGTCAGACCAAACACATCCTCACATCCACAGCTCATGCAAAAAACAATAACTCCCACGACCAGCCAGGGCTCATGTCAGACCGTACTGCAGCCCAATCTGCAGAGCAGGTTGACTGATACTGTTCCAGAACCTGCTATGCTACAGAGAGCAGAAGAGCCCACCCCCTCAGCCATTAATCACAAACAGGGCTTTAGCATTAAGGAACATAAGAGGGACACGGCCGCCCAGGATCAACCCCCAGGCTTATGATGCTGCGTTTCTGAAGGTCTTTATGGGGCCTCCTCATACAGAACGCCATTTCACCTTCAGTGGTCGGGGATCCACAGGGATCCATTTGGCATTGTCTTTGGCCTCACAAAGCTAACCAGAGACCCAGAGAGCACACTTTCTGCCTGGCCGTCTAGCTATGTCTAGACAAGGGAAGGAGCTGAAGAGAGAGGCACTTTATTGCCAAGTCATGTGCCGAGAGCAGAGCAGAATGTTATAAGGCCCGTTTTAATCTCACCCCGCTGAGATAACGGAGGAACTCATTGAGTCTGACATTTTAAACCTTCCGAAATCATGCAAACGTCAGTGTTCTTTCAGATGCAGTATACATATAGAACGCATAAATAGTTCATTAGGTAGAAAAATTAAAAATATTTCGGGGCAAATGTGAGTTTCAGTAATCAGTGGCTGGACCACCACTGACATGCTGCTCTTTTTATGAATATAGATGAGTGGAACCCAAATGCAGAAAATGATTCAATAATAAAAATAAAATGACCCTGGCTTTGAAATTACCATCACAAAAAGACTAAAAGACAAAAAAACTACTCCCATCACAAAAATACTATTCCCATCACAAAAAGACTAAAAGACAAAAAAACTACTCCCATCACAAAAATACTATTCCCATCACAAAAATACTATTCCCATCACAAAAAGACTAAAAGACAAAAAAACTACTCCCATCACAAAAATACTATTCCCATCACAAAAAGACTAAAAGACAAAAAAACTATTCCCATCACAAAAATACTATTCCCATCACAAAAATACTATTCCCATCACAAAAAGACTAAAAGACAAAAAAACTATTCCCATCACAAAAATACTATTCCCATCACAAAAATACTATTCCCATCACAAAAAGACTAAAAGACAAAAAAACTATTCCCATCACAAAAAGACTAAAAGACAAAAAAACTATTCCCATCACAAAAAGACTAAAAGACAAAAAAACTATTCCCATCACAAAAAGACTAAAAGACAAAAAAACTATTCCCATCACAAAAAGACTAAAAGACAAAAAAACTATTCCCATCACAAAAATACTATTCCCATTACAATAAGACTATTCCCATCACAAAAATACTATTCCCATTACAATAAGACTATTCCCATCACAAAAGGACAGCAGAATTGAGTAATCAACGTGCTTTACTCAAAAAGACTATCATACAAAGTAAACTCACGAGCCCACAAATACGGACCGAATTACAATAAACAATCACTCACAAACACAACATGGGGAACAGAGGGTTAAATAATAAACAAGTAATTGGTTGAGTGAAGCCAGGTGTGTAAGACAAAGACAGAACAAATGGAAAATGAAAAGTGGATCGGCGGTGGCTAGAAAGCCGGTGACGTCGACCGCCAAACGCTGCTCGAACAAGGAGAGGGACCGACTTCGGCGGAAGTCGTGACAATAAGACTGTTTCCATTACAATAAGTCTATTCCCATTACATAAATACCGTTTCCCATCACAAAAACACTATTCTCATCACAAAAAGACTATTCCCATCGCAATAACACTATTCCCATTACAATAACACTATTCCCATCACAATAACACTATTGTCACGTCCTGACCAGCAGATGGAGCTATTGTATTGGTTTTGGGGTCAGGACGTGGCAGTTTTGTGTGTGTGAATGTTTGTGTTGGTGATTGGGACTTCCAATTGAAGGCAGGTGTGTTGAGTTGCCTTTGATTGGAAGTCCTATATAGGTGTGTGTGTTTTTCTTTGGGGTTGTGGGTAGTTTGTATAGCCTGTAAAACTGTTGCTGTTGTCATCTTTATTGTTTTGTCAGTGAATACTTTACTCTTTTGAAATTAAAACCATGAGTATCCACATACCCGCTGCGCCTTGGTCTTCTCTCCATGACAACTTCTGTGACAACTATTCCCATCACAATAAGACTATTCCCATTACAATAACACTATTCCCATCACAATAACACTATTCCCACCGCAATAACACTATTCCCATTACAATAACACTATTCCCATCACAATAACACCATTCCCACCACAATAAGACTATTCCCATTACAATAACACTATTCCCATCACAATAACACTATTCCCCCCACAATAACACTATTCCCATTACAATAACACTATTCCCATCACAATAACACTATTCCCACCACAATAAGACTATTCCCATTACAATAACACTATTCCCATCACAATAACACTATTCCCACCACAATAAGACTATTCCCATTACAATAACACTATTCCCATCACAATAACACTATTCCCACCGCAATAACACTATTCCCATTACAATAACACTATTCCCATCACAATAACACTATTCCCACCACAATAAGACTATTCCCATTACAATAACACTATTCCCATCACAATAACACTATTCCCACCGCAATAACACTATTCCCATTACAATAACACTATTCCCATTACAATAACACTATTCCCATCACAATAACACTATTCCCATCACAATAAGACTATTCACATTACAATAACACTATTCCCATCACAATAAGACTATTCCCACCACAATAACACTATTCCCATCACAATAAGACTATTCCCATTACAATAACACTATTCCCATCACAATAAGACTATTCCCACCACAATAACACTATTCCCATCACAATAACACTATTCCCATCACAATAACACTATTCCCATCACAATAAGACTATTCCCATCACAATAACACTACTCCCATCACAATAAGACCATTCCCAGCACAACCAGGCACAATTCCAAAAGTGAGCTTGTCACAACCTAACGTTTTCCGCTTCTTGCTGTGACACCATACCTTATAAAGAGAGTGCCATTACTAAATCATAGCCTCAGCCAACAGCCATTTATATACACACGGTGATGGCGTCTCCACACAGGACCCAAGGGAGACACCTTGGCTGTCCCCCAGTCCTGCCGTCAGACGCTAGGTGTGTTGTGAGACTGTGTGCCCAGTTTAACCTGAGCCAACACACTCACATCAACACAACCTTTGATTATTAGAGTGTAAGGTTTTATAAACCACACAACACCACTCAGAGATTACTATAGCCGAGCTGGCAGTGATGATACCATGATCCTACCTCACTTTATCTCACTTTACATTACATCGGTTGTCTACTGTAAGTGTTACTCTGAGGCATGGTTATTCCCACAGCCTTTCAACCACACAACAGAACGAAGTAGCCACTGCCATAGCTGGCAGAGATGATACATTCCTACATTACTACTGCCATAGCTGGCAGAGACGGTACCATCCTACATTACTAGTGCCATAGCTGGCAGAGATGTTACATTCCTACATGACTAGTGCCATAGCTGGCAGAGATAGTACCATCCTACATGACTACTGCCATAGCTGGCAGAGATGGTACCATCCTACATGACTAGTGCCATAGCTGGCAGAGATGGTACCATCCTACATTACTACTGCCATAGCTGGCAGAGATGGTACCATCCTACATTACTAGTGCCATAGCTGGCAGAGATAGTACCATCCTACATGACTACTGCAATAGCTGGCAGAGATGGTACCATCCTACATGACTACTGCCATAGCTGGCAGAGATGGTACCATCCTACATTACTACTGCCATAGCTGGCAGAGATGGTACCATCCTACATTACTACTGCCATAGCTGGCAGAGATGGTACCATCCTACATTACTACTGCCATAGCTGGCAGAGATGGTACCATCCTACATTACTAGTGCCATAGCTGGCAGAGATAGTACCATCCTACATGACTAGTGCCATAGCTGGCAGAGATGGTACCATCCTACATTACTACTGCCATAGCTGGCAGAGATAGTACCATTCTACATTACTACTGCCATAGCTGGCAGTGATGGTACCATCCTACATTATTAGTGCCATAGCTGGCAGAGATGGTACCATCCTACATTATTAGTGCCATAGCTGGCAGAGATGGTACCATCCTACATTATTAGTGCCATAGCTGGCAGAGATGGTACCATCCTACATTATTAGTGCCATAGCTGGCAGAGATAGTACCATCCTACATTACTAGTGCCATAGCTGGCAGAGATGGTACCATCCTACATGACTAGTGCCATAGCTGGCAGAGACGGTACCATCCTACATTACTAGTGCCATAGCTGGCAGAGATGTTACATTCCTACATGACTAGTGCAATAGCTGGCAGAGATAGTACCATCCTACATGACTACTGTCATAACTGGCAGAGATGGTACCATCCTACATGACTACTGGCATAACTGGCAGAGATGGTACCATTCTACATGACTAGTGCCATAGCTGGCAGAGATGGTACCATCCTACATTACTACTGCCATAGCTGGCAGAGATGGTACCATCCTACATTACTAGTGCCATAGCTGGCAGAGATAGTACCATCCTACATGACTACTGCCATAGCTGGCAGAGATGGTACCATCCTACATGACTACTGCCATAGCTGGCAGAGATGGTACCATCCTACATTACTACTGCCATAGCTGGCAGAGATGGTACCATCCTACATTACTACTGCCATAGCTGGCAGAGATGGTACCATCCTACATTATTAGTGCCATAGCTGGCAGAGATGGTACCATCCTACATTATTAGTGCCATAGCTGGCAGAGATAGTACCATCCTACATGACTAGTGCCATAGCTGGCAGAGATGGTACCATCCTACATTACTACTGCCATAGCTGGCAGAGATGGTACCATCCTACATTACTACTGCCATAGCTGGCAGAGATGGTACATTCCTACATTACTAGTGCCATAGCTGGCAGAGATGGTACCATCCTACATTATTACTGCCATAGGTGGCAGAGATGGTACCATCCTACATGACTAGTGCCATAGCTGGCAGAGATGGTACCATCCTACATTACTACTGCCATAGCTGGCAGAGATGGTACATTCCTACATGACTAGTGCCATAGCTGGCAGAGATGGTACCATCCTACATTACTAGTGCCATAGCTGGCAGAGATAGTACCATCCTACATTACTAGTGCCATAGCTGGCAGAGATGGTACCATCCTACATTATTAGTGCCATAGCTGGCAGAGATAGTACCATCCTACATTATTAGTGCCATAGGTGGCAGAGATGGTACCATCCTACATGACTAGTGCCATAGCTGGCAGAGATAGTACCATCCTACGTTACTACTGCCATAGCTGGCAGAGATGGTACCACCCTACATTACTACTGCCATAGCTGGCAGAGATGGTACCATCCTACATTACTACTGCCATAGCTGGCAGAGATGGTACCATCCTACATGACTAGTGCCATAGCTGGCAGAGATAGTACCATCCTACATGACTAGTGCCATAGCTGGCAGAGATGGTACCATCCTACATTACTACTGCCATAGCTGGCAGAGATAGTACCATCCTACATTACTACTGCCATAGCTGGCAGAGATGGTACATTCCTACATGACTAGTGCCATAGCTGGCAGAGATGGTACCATCATACATTACTAGTGCCATAGCTGGCAGAGATGGTACCATCCTACAGGACTACTGCCATAGCTGGCAGAGATAGTACCATCCTACATGACTAGTGCCATAGCTGGCAGAGATGGTACCATCCTACATTACTACTGCCATAGCTGGCAGAGATAGTACCATTCTACATTACTACTGCCATAGCTGGCAGAGGTTGTACCATCCTACATGACTACTGCCATAGCTGGCAGAGGTTGTACCATCCTACATGACTAGTGCCATAGCTGGCAGAGATAGTACCATCCTACATTACTACTGCCATAGCTGGCAGAGATGGTACCATCCTACATTACTACTGCCATAGCTGGCATAGATAGTACCATCCTACATGACTAGTGCCATAGCTGGCAGAGATGGTACCATCCTACATTACTACTGCCATAGCTGGCAGAGATAGTACCATCCTACGTTACTACTGCCATAGCTGGCAGAGATGGTACCATCCTACATGACTAGTGCCATAGCTGGCAGAGATGGTACCATCCTACATTACTACTGCCATAGCTGGCAGAGATGGTACCATCCTACATTACTAGTGCCATAGCTGGCAGAGATAGTACCATCCTACATGACTACTGCCATAGCTGGCAGAGATGGTACCATCCTACATGACTACTGCCATAGCTGGCAGAGATGGTACCATCCTACATTACTACTGCCATAGCTGGCAGAGATGGTACCATCCTACATTACTACTGCCATAGCTGGCAGAGATGGTACCATCCTACATTATTAGTGCCATAGCTGGCAGAGATGGTACCATCCTACATTATTAGTGCCATAGCTGGCAGAGATAGTACCATCCTACATGACTAGTGCCATAGCTGGCAGAGATGGTACCATCCTACATTACTACTGCCATAGCTGGCAGAGATGGTACCATCCTACATTACTACTGCCATAGCTGGCAGAGATGGTACATTCCTACATTACTAGTGCCATAGCTGGCAGAGATGGTACCATCCTACATTATTACTGCCATAGGTGGCAGAGATGGTACCATTCTACATGACTAGTGCCATAGCTGGCAGAGATGGTACCATCCTACAGTACTACTGCCATAGCTGGCAGAGATGGTACATTCCTACATGACTAGTGCCATAGCTGGCAGAGATGGTACCATCCTACATTACTAGTGCCATAGCTGGCAGAGATAGTACCATCCTACATTACTAGTGCCATAGCTGGCAGAGATGGTACCATCCTACATTATTAGTGTCATAGCTGGCAGCAATAGTACCATCCTACATTATTAGTGCCATAGGTGGCAGAGATGGTACCATCCTACATGACTAGTGCCATAGCTGGCAGAGATAGTACCATCCTACGTTACTACTGCCATAGCTGGCAGAGATGGTACCATCCTACATTACTACTGCCATAGCTGGCAGAGATGGTACCATCCTACATTACTACTGCCATATCTGGCAGAGATGGTACCATCCTACATGACTAGTTGTCACGCCCTGACCGGGTGAACTCAGGTGTTTTGGGTCAGGGTGGTTTATGTTGGGTGGTTTTCCTGTGTTTGTTTTCTGTTTTGCGTTGGAGCCTTGTGTTGGCTCTATTGGGGAGTATTTCTATGTTGGTTTCTGTCTTCCCAATCAGAGACAGCTGTCGCTAGTTGTCTCTGATTGGGATCTCATTTAAGTTCATTTTCCCCCACGCTGTTCGTGGGGAATTGTATTTGCATTGCTATTCGTAGCCTGTGAAGCTGTTCGTTCGTGGTATTGTTTATTGTTTTGCTGGTTCACCGTTCTAATAAAAATGATGATGAACCAAACCTCCGCTGCGCCTTGGTCCCTCTATAACGACGAACGTTACACTAGTGCCATAGCTGGCAGAGATAGTACCATCCTACATGACTAGTGCCATAGCTGGCAGAGATGGTACCATCCTACATTACTACTGCCATAGCTGGCAGAGATGGTACCATCCTACATTACTACTGCCATAGCTGGCAGAGATAGTTCCATCCTACATTACTACTGCCATAGCTGGCAGAGATGGTACATTCCTACATGACTAGTGCCATAGCTGGCAGAGATGGTACCATCATACATTACTAGTGCCATAGCTGGCAGAGATGGTACCATCCTACAGGACTACTGCCATAGCTGGCAGAGATAGTACCATCCTACATGACTAGTGCCATAGCTGGCAGAGATGGTACCTTCCTACATTACTACTGCCATAGCTGGCAGAGATGGTACCATCCTACATTACTACTGCCATAGCTGGCAGAGATGGTACCATCCTACATGACTAGTGCCATAGCTGGCAGAGATAGTACCATCCTACATGACTAGTGCCATAGCTGGCAGAGATGGTACCATCCTACATTACTACTGCCATAGCTGGCAGAGATGGTACCATCCTACATTACTACTGCCATAGCTGGCAGAGATAGTACCATTCTACATTACTACTGCCATAGCTGGCAGAGGTTGTACCATCCTACATTACTACTGCCATAGCTGGCAGAGATGGTACCATCCTACATGACTAGTGCCATAGCTGGCAGAGATAGTACCATCCTACATTACTACTGCCATAGCTGGCAGCGATGGTACCATCCTACATTACTACTGCCATAGCTGGCAGAGATGGTACCATCCTACATTACTACTGCCATAGCTGGCATAGATGGTACCATCCTACATGACTAGTGCCATAGCTGGCAGAGATGGTACCATCCTACATTACTACTGCCATAGCTGGCAGAGATAGTACCATCCTACTTTACTACTGCCATAGCTGGCAGAGATAGTACCATCCTACATTATTAGTGCCATAGCTGGCAGAGATGGTACCATCCTACATTACTACTGCCATAGCTGGCAGAGATAGTACCATCCTACATTACTAGTGCAATAGCTGGCAGAGATGGTACCATCCTACATTACTAGTGCCATAGCTGGCAGAGATGGTACCATCCTACATTACTAGTGCCATAGCTGGCAGAGATAGTACCATCCTACAGGACTACTGCCATAGCTGGCAGAGATTGTACCATCCTATATGACTAGTGCCATAGCTGGCAGAGATGGTACCATCCTACATTACTAGTGCCATAGCTGGCAGAGATGGTACCATCCTACATTACTAGTGCCATAGCTGGCAGAGATAGTACCAAATCCTACATGACTAGTGCCATAGCTGGCAGAGATGGTACCATCCTACATTACTAGTGCCATAGCTGGCAGAGATAGTACCATCCTACATTACTAGTGCCATAGCTGGCAGAGATAGTACCATTCTACTTCAGTGTCTAACTTTACATCACATTAGTGTATGTTACACATGGTGGTAATTTGCGTAGACTGACCTCATTCTACCCACTTTAACCTCTGCATACACACACACACACACACACACACACACACACACACACACACACACACACACACACGCACACGCACACGGACACGCACACACACACACGCACGCACACACACGGACACGCACACACACACAAACACACACTCTCTCGCTCTCTCTCTCGATCTCTCTCGTCCGCCTGGCCCTCCTCTCTCTTCCCTGTCCATCCAGAGCCATCCTACTCTACAAGACTGGCAGGGCAGTGTAAATAAACAGGGCAGGATTATTATAATTGGACGTATGGTCGCTGCCGCCTGTGTTTCCAGGGCTTAGAGGACAAGCCCAATTAATCAGGCCACTTTGAGAAGCCCTTTCTGGGTAATGAGGAGAAGCAGAACAGTCACACATGTGGGAACCATTTTGCCACCCTCCTCTAACCCGTTTTCAAACAGAAGTGAAGAATGGGACTTTTTAAAAAGAGCAGGCTGCTGCTAGCTACCCTGGTTGTTAGACACACACACACACACACACACACACACACACACACACACACACACACACACACACACACACACACACACACACACACACACACACACACACACACACACACACACACACACACACACACACGTCATATTATTAATAGCAATAATAATATCTGCTCCTCTATGGTATCCCCAGGCGGTTTATTTTCTCTCACTGCTGCCTAATGATGGCCCAGAAATTGGCCCTGTTTATAAGGCAATGGTGTGTGTGTGTGTGTGTGTGCGTGCGTGCGTGCGAGAGAGAGAGAGAGCGAGAGAGAGAGAGAAAAGAAGGAAGGACTTGGACAAATATATGCATTTAGTTTCTCCTGAACCTCCCAATCATTTACATTAAACCAAACATGACCATTAATTAAACGTAGCATGTCCTTTCCCGAGACACATTTGAAATCTTTATAGCTGGTGTTACATTAAGCTGTGTCTTCAACAGAAGTACAGACTTCCGTGTCTCTGACGGTGTCTCACTCTTATTTTAATAGAGTGAACGTGCAATTAAAATGGCATGGCCATATTCCATGGAGCATGCTTTGCATAATATCATGCTAGTTACCAAAACAATCATACAAGACCATAATAATTCATAATTCAAAAGGGCCCAGAAGGTTCAGATGATACACTGGACAAATGTGAACACACATGATTGATTCCTTCTACTGTTGCCATGCCTAGTGGGCAGTTTTGTGGTCGCTGATATTTGTCCTAGTGATTGCATATGTATGAATAAACATGACACTTATGCAAACATGGTAGCCTAGGAAACAAAGGGTCAGGTAACCTCTCTCTCTCTCTGCAGGCACCAAATAACCACCTAGCCCAGGGCCTTGAATATTAACACTAGTCGATTTTATATGCATATCCACGTGCTTTTTGATTATAGGATCTCTCCATGCAATGCACCAGTTGATATGACCAGTCATCCAAATCCTTGGACATGCTTGACTTCATCGTAGTCCTCACCCATTCCCTGATATAAAGCCGATGTATGGGCGAGTGGTATCACACCTGTCCCTGTCGAAACCCTCTCTCTGTTTCATTGCAAACTAGCTCGACCACCTTGAACGCGAGTTTCAGAAGCAGGGCGTTTAGTATCATTGCTTCAGGTGTCTGAACAATGTTTTAAGAGAGGTTCAGAGAGACACAACATGGTGAAAGACAGACGTATGTCTAATATATTGATTTAAAATGGTAAATCTTTACTTACTATACTGAGGGTCAAAAGTTCAAAGTCAAAGATTTGAGATGTTGACTGACTATCATGTTGTAAAGGTCATCTTTCTGTAACTCTTCATAACTCTCTGCATAGGTAATGGAGAAAGTCACAGTTAAATGTATCCATGGAGTAGAGCCCTTCATGCGATTATCCTACACATAGACTGAAAATGTAATCACTTCCCTTTTTAATTTCCAAAACCCACTCAGTCTGGCACACACATCCACAAACCCTTGACACAAAAGAACATTCGAAAGGCAAGGTACTTAGAAACCGTTCAGCAATAATGAACTTCAGGGATATTTACGTTCACGCTGGTTAAGGTTAACATTTGGTGCCGTCTTGTTAAAATGTTGGTGAGAGACAGGGGAGAGGGTCAACTGTAACCTTAACCACAGCTTTAGCAATAACATTTAAACCCCTTAGTCCTCCTCGGTCCCCAAATAAATGGCTTTTACTTGTAGACTGCAGACCAAGGTAGACCCTTAACTTAGCGAACCATTGATTTATATCTCTCACAGTGACTCTGAAATATTGTTTAGATTCATAAAGGGTTTTATTTGGCAGATATACATATCAGGTAACTCATGTTGGCTGCTAATCGACGGTGCGATCGCCTGTCGTCTACAGTCCAACTAAACCCAATTTTACAGCTTTCAGTGTCTCAACGCTAGCACTAAAGGACTCCACATAGACCTGCAGACTACTGTCAGGAATTACATTCTGTACCAAAACAACCTAGTCAAAGTTGACCTCTCCGTCAAGTTAATGGAGAGAACATACCCAAAGAATAAGGAATATAACTCAAAATTGGTTTTAAGTAACATTGATTTCAGCCATTTTGACGATTTGAAAAAGTTAAACAATAAACAACCTTTTCACTGCAACGGGAGTCAGTCAGACTACTTGTAGTTGACAGGATTAGGAAAATGTCTGCGCATTTTCATCTTTATTGTCATGGATTATTTGGTAACCATTATTTCTTCACATGTGATGTGACTTCATAAAAGTATGTTGTTGGCTATGATACTTTAGTGGAGATTTACTCTAAACTCATTGTTTTTCACTCATTCTCTCTTTTTCTCTTTTTCCCTTAAATGATACTGCAGACCCAGGCTCTGCAATCTGTGTTCTGTATCGTCTGACACTGTTAGTACTCAACAGACAGGGCTGATTCATCTGTAGCCCAGTACTATGTCCAAGAGCAACTTTTACCTTCTCTTTTACTCTCTCTCGCCCTCTTTCTTTCTTTCTTTCTTTCTTTCTTTCTTTCTTTCTTTCTTTCTTTCTTTCTTTCTTTCTTTCTTTCTTTCTTTCTTTCTCATTCTGTCTCTCTCTCTCTCTCTCTCTCTGAGCCCCTCACTCTCATGCATGCTCTCACACCACACACACACATGTGAATCTAGGAAATACACCTCCATAGTCTGATTAGTCAATCGTTCAATTACCAAACGTGGTCAGTGAATGTTTGACTTATGTGAGCTCTAGATGATCCTCTTGGCTAAGTCCTCTGTCTGTCTGTACGACTGCAAACTATCCGCACAAATATTCACATATAATCCACAGCATAATATTCAACTGAATGATGACATGATGACAAAAACAGGGACAGTGCAGTAATATAAAGGATCATAAGAGGGGTTGGGGGAATACAACATTCTCCATCCCTCCTTCCCTCCCTCCCTAGCCCTGTTAGTCGCAGTCAGTCCACCGTCCACCATCCAACCAGCCCTGCTTGGCCAAGGGACAACAGTGACCACAACATCTCTGCTGTTGGAGCCCAAGTCCTGATACAGAAACCATGTGGGATAGAAAGAATAACCCAGCATGGGTATGACATCAGTGGTGGCTTGCAAAACACACCCGGCTGCCAGCTGTGATGTCACAGATCTTGGCAGAGTGACCGTCACCCCATGTTCCAGAGTTAAGAGGGTATACGCCGACCCCTGTGGTCTCCAACCTGCTTGTAGTCACGGAGGGTTAAGACATGGCTTTATGGTGGCTGGTTAGGGCCAAAAGGGCTTGCCTGTAAATAAAACAGATGTTCTCACAGTGCAAATACGATGTAGATGTCCGGCTCTGGATAGACTGGATGGACGGCGTTCAGGGTCTTGCTTTTTAAAGGGATGTGTCCTGTAGAGTCAAGGACAGCGGGAGCGTGAGCAATAAGAGCTACGAGTCTGCAGATAACACCCTCCCTGACATGTCACACACTCTCCCTGTCTGTGTGTCTTTTTGTCTCAAACACACACACAAACGCACGCACACACGCGCACACACACAAATGCGCATATATATACGCCACATTGAGCGTTTCCCCCCAGGGTAAACCTCACATACAGTATAGAGGACAAAGTCATATCTATACGTTTCATATTTGTATTGGAGGCGCCACAGGCCCTTATTCCATGTTAGTCCGAGGTAATTACACCGACAAAACCAATATCCCCTCCTCATTACAGCTTGTTAATGGGCCTTCTCCGGCTCCAAGCTGCTCATACACACCGCCTCTTTGTCCCCTCCACCTCGGCCACTGACACCATGCGTAAGTATCACTGTCTCACCTCATTGCTAACCCTGTTTTTCTGGGTCCCCCCCCCCTGATTCCTGACTCACTGGCTACTCAGAGACTACAGGTAGATTGGGTTCAGTGAGTGGGTGGAAACTGTGCCTTTGGGAATTTGGAATGTTCTAGAACCCTGCTGTGCTGTGTATTTTCAACATGGTAATGAGAGAGATGACGCCTGGTTGTGTTTGTGTTGGCAGGCCATCAGACAGGGAGGGAGGGAGGTGAGACGGGTGAGGGAGCAAGAGAGAGAGAGGGGGATGGAGGGAGAGAGCGAGAGAGTACAGAAGGAGGGAGTAGAAGGTGATACACTGTATAGGGCAGAGGTGGGAAATTCCAGTCCTTGGGGGCCTGATTGGTGTCACAGTTGTGCCCCAGCTAACACACACCTGACTCCAATAATCACCTAATCATGATCTTCAGTTTAGAATGCAATTATTTTAAATCAGCTGTGTTTGCTAGGGATGGGGGGGAAAGTGTGACACCAATCAGGCCCTCGAGGACTGGAGTTGCCCACCCCTGTTATAGGGTGCCTTAACACTTGCCTCGCTATCTTCCTTCCATTCACCCCCAAGTCTTCTCTACCAGGACGTGAGAGCCTCTCAAAGGAGATCTGTGTTTCTGGAAGCCCGACACTTTGTCGTCAACATCAAACATTGCGTCTCTGACGCATAACTCGACCCGGCGAAGCCATGTTCCCCCGACAACCAACTTGTCTGCATAAACGTCAGTAAAATTATTATTTATATTTCCACCGGCGAATCAAAGCAACAAGCCGGCACCTCGGATAAAAATCAACCGTCAGGAAGTTATCTTAGCAACAATATTCTGTGCCAAAGACTCACTCACACTCTTGTCAGGAGGATCAGACTAGACACATATATGCCGGCACGCAGCAACCACCTGGAGATAAGCTAGGGGAATACGCCCTATAGGAACTCTCCCCAGGGAGAAAGAGAAGCATTATACAGTATGCATCTGGCTCTGGGCTCCGATGGACTCAGAGTGACAAGAGTAGAGGAGACTACAGGGTGGATATGTAAGACAAACTGTGGAAGTCTCTAAACCAGAGAGATTTTCACACACTCCAAACGCATTCCCTCAGCCTTCATTAGCGTCAGGCCTGATTTCCCCTTCCTCTCTCTGAGCCCTGAGTCTGTTTCCCTCATAGAGACACGAGGAGAGGACTGAGACATGCCCAGAGAGGTAGATCTCGGCCCATCTCAACCAGAAAATATGAAACGTGCTATGCAGGTTTCCATTGTCAAACACATAGAGTCAAGCAGGCTGAGAGGCAGGCAGAGAGGCAGGCAGAGAGAGAGAGAGAGGCAGACAGAGAGAGAGAGAGAGAGAGAGAGAAAGAGAGAGAGAGAGAGAGAGAGAGAGAGAGACTTGAGTAAAATGCAAATTGGATTTATAACAAAACGTTGCATGACCGATCATATTTACACACCCTGATAGATAAACATGATAATACCAAGATTTATGCTTGCTTTATTGACTTCCAAAAAGCATTTGATTCTATTTGGCATACAGAACTGTTCTACAAAGTTATTGAAAGTGGTGTAGGGGGTAAAACATATGACATAATTAAATCAACACGTGCAGCATAAAAATTGGCAAGAAAATAACAGAATTCTTTAACCAGGGGCATCGCCAAGGTTGCAATCTCAGCCCCGCGCTCTTCAATATTTACTAAAAAGAAATTGGCCACTGTTAAAGCCCCTGGTGTTAGTCTCTACAATTCAGAGGTTAAATACCTGCTCTTCACAGATGACCTGTGCTTGCTGTCACCCACAGCACATGGCCTACAGCAGAGCCTGTACCAGCAAGAGCAGTATCATCAGACCTGGGCCCTGGCAGTAAAGATCCAGATCTCAGGGAATTAGACTAAAGTTCTCAATTAGTACAAAATATATAGTGTACTGTACACACTACAATTACTTAGGTGTAAAAAGAAGCTCAACTGCACAGGTACAGTAAATGAGGCAGTGAATGAACTGAGAGAGAAAGAACATAGGCCATTATACGACATTAAAAAACAAATTCAAATTGAAATACCTACAAAAATGTGACTAAAACAAATGGAATGTGCCATTGAATCAATTGCACTTTATGGCAGGGACATGTGGGGTCCCCTGGCAGACAATACTTCATCCAATGGGAGAAAAATGCCATTGAAACCCTGTATCAGAGTTCTGTAAGATTCTCCTACATGTCCAGAGGAAAACTACAAACAACAAATGCAGGGTAGAATTAGGACAACACCCACTAATAATCAAAAATAACAAAAAAAGAGCAATTCAAGTTTTGGAAACATATAAAATACAATGACCCCCTCTCATATCATTACCAAGGCCTGCAATGCTAAGAGCTGAGCAAAGAAAAGAGTCCCCTCATCCAGCTGGTCCTGGGGCTGAGTTCACAAACCTGTTCTACTAACAGACTGAAGCCTCAGGACCAGAACATCCAATCAATCAGAATAAATCAAATTACAACACAGTCAAAACAAAACGACCTTGCCTATGGGGAAACACAAGCACAAAACACAATGTAGTTCTGTCAGGCCCTAAATCAACAGTACACCATCGCAAACTACACCATACTGTATATACAAAAGTATGTGGATACCCCTTCAAATTAGTGGATTCGGCAACCCTTTGTTAACAGGTGTATAAAATCGAAAACACACCGCCATGTAAACTCGATAAACAAACTTTAGCGGTAGACTGGCCTTACGGAAGAGCTCAGTGACTTTCAACGTGGCACCGTCATTGGATGCCACCTTTCCAACGAGTCAGTTCGTCAAATTCCTGCCCTGCTGGAGCTGCCCCTGTCAACTGTAAGTGCTGTTATTGTGAACTGGAAATGACTAGGAGCAACAACGGCTCAGCAGGGAAGTGGTAGGCCTCACAAGCTCACAGAACGGGACTGACAAGTGCTGAAGCGCGCAGATCCTAAAAATCGTCTGTCCTCTGTTGCAACACTCACTACCAAGTTCCAAACTACTGTTCGTCGAGAACTTCATGAAATGGGTTTCCATGGCCGAGCACACAAGCCTACGATGACCATGGACAATGCCGAGCGTTGGATGGAGTAGTGTAAAGTTCACCACAATGTGACTCTGGAGTAGTGGAAACCCGTTCTCTGGAGTGATGAATCACGCTAAACCGACTGGCAGTCCGACGGACGATTCTGGGTTTGGCGGATGCCAGGAGAACGCTGCCTGCCCCAATGCATAGTGCCAACTGTAAAGTTTGGTAATGGAGGAATAATGGTCTGGGGCTGTTTTTCATGGTTCGGGCTAGGCCCCTTAGTTCCAGTGAAGGGAAATCTTAACACTACAGCATACAATGACATTCTAGACGATTCTGTGCTTCCAACTTTGTGGCAACAGTTTGGGAAGGCCCTTCCCTGTTTCAGCATGACAATTCCCCTGTGCACAAAGCGAGGTTCATACAGAATTTTTTTCTTGAGATCGGTGTGCAAGAACTTGACTGGCCTGCATAGAGCCCTGACCTCAACCCCATTGAACACCTTTGGGATGAATTGGAACACTGAATGACCTCACTAATGTTCTTGTGGCTGAATGGAAGCAAGTCCCCGCAGCAATGTTCCAAAATCGAATTGCCTTTCCAGAAGAGTGGAGGTTGTTACAGCAGCAAAGGGCGGACCAACTCCATATTAATGATTTTGGAATGAGATGTTCGACAAACAGGTGTCCACTTACTTTTGGCAGTGGTTACTGATCAAAACCTTGACAGAGAATAGGCTCAGTGAGCACAGCCATGCCATTGAGAAGGGTAGACCCTGGAAAACCTGGCTCCCTGTAGAGGAAAGGCTGTGCAACCACAGCAGATCCTGAGCTGCATTTCCTGACAAAATGTAAAATACATGAAAAACAATTAGAGATTGTGATTTTCCCAAATTTGAAACTCTTATTCAAGGTTTCAAAGACCTCTCTGATGAGAATACGCTAACCGTCCTGTTGGGGGAGGATGCAAAGAGCTGTGGGTTGACAGCGCACTACATTGCTGCCTGGCATGTGATAAAGGACAGTGTCTGACAGACCAACCAACCTGCACATTGTTATTGTTACTTTCCATTGTGTGGTTATTTTGACCCGTTATCATTATTGTTACTGATTGTCCCATCGACAATCTTTTGATGACGATGATGATTATTATTTTATTATTATTTTAGTTATGTTAAGATTGTAAATTAATAACTTAAGCTTCGGCAATATGTACATTGTTATGTCATGCCAATACAGCAAATTGAATTGAATTGGAAGACAGAGAGACAAACAGACAGACAGACAGACAGACAGACAGACAGACAGACAGACAGACAGACAGACAGACAGACAGACAGACAGACAGACAGACAGACAGACAGACAGACAGACAGACAGACAGACAGACAGACAGACAGACAGACAGACAGACAGACAGACAGACAGACAGACAGACAGACAGACAGAGTTACACAGCAGCACTATCTGGAACAGGGATCTGTGTGGGACTGGCTTTGCGCATTGGGCTGTATTGGATTCCCAAAAATCTCCTCTCCTCTCATCCTTTCCTTTCCCCCATACCCTTGCCTTCCCCCTCTTATCCATCTTCAACTCCACTCAGGTATTTGCAAATATGATGGGTCACAGCTCAATACATTCTCGTATGGTAATGTGCCAGAAAGGAAACTATGATAGACAAGCAGTGCACAATAACTGCAATAACAAATTGTATCACTTTTTGTAAGCATTGAAATTACCTTTCTCGTTAACCACTTTTTTTGCTTTTTTTTGCACAAACCACAACTTTTCAAAATCATGGAAAACAAATTGGAACAAAATATGAGCTTGAACCTCAAGGTAGCTACTGCCAGGACCTCATTTGGTCCTGGCAGATACATTACATCAGGGGGATTTATATATGTCTTTATGAACATGTTCATAATGCTTTATAACTGGGCTAGTCTGACCAGGTACTAAATAACCTAATCATATCTGTTCCACCAGCGAGATACTGTATGTTCCAAGGTTGCTTATTATTAACAGAATCTTATTTTCCTTTAGATACATAAATATACTCCTAATTTACCAGAATATCTAAGGAGGGGGATGAGTGCACTTTACCTTTGGGTTTGATTTTCTATAGCCCTTGCCAAACCATAGTAACACATCAAAATTGGATGATACTCCCGTAATAGATTCCCTTTAACCTGTACGAAGATATTTTGAAAATACAATGAAATCGTACTCTCTATTTCTAAGCAACTGGGAGAAAAACAACTCCAGAAGAATCCCATCTACGCCAAGTTGTCGAATGAATTGTGTAGCAGGCCCATAGACAGGGCATATGTATCCTAGCAACAAAACAATCAATAACTATACCAAATAATAAACGACTTAGTATATTTCTCTCAAGGGGGAAAAACTGTAAGAACATCCTCAAGATATCAAATATATGTTTTACGACCTATGAATGAATGTACCACACCTGTGCCAGGCATATACCCAGATACTGTAGCCTACGGTATGTTTGCTTCCACAAAAACGTCAAACTATGAATCACAACTACTAACGGGTGTACTTCAAAGCAGGATCAAGGAGTTAGCCAGCTAACTTGCCTAAATGTTCTGAAATCATTTTAATAAAAAAAAATGTAAGATACGCTTGAAATGGGAATGGTCTCATAAACTAAACAGACATAAACACATATCTAAGTTTAGCTTTCTATGTGATTCTGTTTGTTTATTAAAGTTAGATGGCTAACTCATTGATCTTGCTTTGTAGTACACCCCTATGGCTTTCAGCAGAATTTTGGTGCAGATAGTCTTGCCGTGAGGCTCTACACAGCCGAGAAAGACGTCAGGCTCTGAGGCTCTAAACAGTGAAAACATAACGAGAGAAAGAGGTCAAGTTCTAGATGCTCTCTAACGAGAGATCCAGCTGTGTGTTTAACCGATCCACTTCATTCATGAAGAAACGAGGCGGCCAGTGGTAATGTCACTTCACACTTCCTCAGTTTGCGTTCAGCATCTCTGAATCACAATGGAAGGTGGAGGGCAATGGTGGGGAAAAAAGAAGAGCGGTCCGTCGGCGGAGTCATCAGGTACCGCCCGTAGTCAACGCTTGGCACTCCTGTGACTGGGGGAGGAGGAGGGGAGAGGGTGTTACGACATAGACAAACACTCGTAGATATATGCACGCACTGACACACATGCATGGTCAGGCACACACAGACATGCACACGCATTCACATACTCGACCACACTCACACACACACACGCACACACACACTCACAAAAACTCACACACACGATAGCTTGTGCAGTAAAACATGGAGGTGTAAGAGTTGAATGTGTTTCCTGGCCAATCGCCAGCCCTCCAGCCTCCCCTTGTCCAGTGAATATAACCAAGTGGTAGCCGAGTAATGAAAGATACGGTCCAGGACACAATTTACCGCCCCTCGGAGTAAAAGTGAGAAAAGATTGATGAATGAAGTTGGATCCTTAAATGCACTCTCGCATAAATAAATCAAATACATTTAGCAAAATGCATAGGCAATGTTTTTCCCTCCTTTAATCTGTCAATGTTGGCGTGAACTCTGACAGTATTCATCTGTACAGTGTGAGCTATAGCCTATGCATGCTGTACACAGTATTAGAGGATTGCCGTGCTAAAATTGCATGCCATTTATTCACATTTTCGGTGATATACTGTATGTCACAAACCATTAACAAACCTTTTCCCTACTGTGTTAGGTAAACAAACAAACTCTGCTTCATGATTCATGCTATTTATGCTCTGTAATATATTTTACACATTACATTCTATACAGTACCTGGAATCCTGGGGTGCATCTCAAATGGCACCCTGTTTCCTATTAAGTGCACTACTTTTGACCAAGGATCTTGTCAAAGTTAGTGCACTATATAGGGAATAAGGGGTAATGTGGGATGCATCCCAGGTCTCCTTCATCAGACACCCAGCAACTACCGACAGCCACGAGAGTCAGAATGAACAGCAGATTAAATACATAAATCACACAGCTCCTACTAATAGCTGGAATCCATTCTAGTAAAGCATTTAACACACTGAAGACAAATAAATGGGTGTAATTGGGGTTGGGAGAGAGAGAGCGAGAAATGGAGGCAGAGAGTGCAAGAGCACGACAGAGAGCGAGAGAGAGCGAGGTGAATGGAGGCAGAGAGAGAGAGAGAGTATGAAAGAGATGAATGGAGGCAGAGAGAGAGATGAATGGAGGCAGAGAGAGAGAGAGAGTATGAAAGAGATGAATGGAGGCAGAGAGAGAGATGAATGGAGGCAGAGAGAGAGAGCGAGAGAGAGAAAGAAAGTTCTCCCTCCTCCCATCTCTGTTTAAAGGGGTCTACATGTTTTCACACCAGGGACTGGTTTGAATTCTTCCGACAGCAGGCCTGCCTGCGGATTCCGTCTGAGGGTTCTGTCTCCTCTCTTCCTGCTTCCTCTCTCCCGAAACATCTGCTTCTCATTTGGTTGCAAATTGTATCAGACGCTCGGGAGAGTAAAGAAAAACAACAAAGCCTCCTGATAGGTGGACATCCAGGCTGAGGGATAAACAGATATCTTGGAAGCCGAGAGCTGGTTCACTGACGCCCTCTCGGCGGTTTCCTGTCTTTGCCTCTGGAGGAATTGTTTGGGTTATCATCTTTTTGTTCTGTAGCAGTATGACATCTTTGTGCTGATATTCTAGTGTTCTTGATGAAAGGTCTCCATTGACCAAGTATAGCTGAGGTGTCATCGTATACGAAGTGCCTGTCCGTAAATTCTCTTCAGATCAGGACATCTGCTAAACTAATCAGTGCAACGGTGTAATGTGATTTCGCTTTCAGCGTGATAGCTATCGAACACGTCTATCTTCACTCGAGACGTACATAACCCACCTCTTTTCTGGCATTTTTACGTTTCTTTCGTCAACCTATTAGTTGTTATGTTTTTCAGGACCTGGGGGCTTGGTTCCTAGCCTCAGAGTGGCGGGAGGAATCTGGTTTGGTCTATGGGTGCTGGGAATTTTGGGAAAGGCAGCGCTCTCGTCTGTCAGCAACACGATGGACCTGTTTCTATTTAACAGGCACCAAACCCCAAACCCTACACGTGTTCCATATGTTTTCTCTTCGAATACGGCGCAACTGACGGTGCCCTTGCTAGCGCGTGCGTTCGTGCACGTGACCGAGTCACTACCCTTACTACCCACTCGCCGCATCTTAATACCACCGTTATTACAGGAAAGTATTTTGGCAGGGTCGAGTTTCAGTCTTCCGTGCCGTTCTTTTTACGGCCGCAGCGTTTTGCCACCGATTGTTTTTCTTTGATAACTAATCCATAAACAAGCCGGGAGGATTATACACTGTGTGAAATGTGTCTGGCCGGACCGCCCCCTGTGTGGCTTGAAACCCGAGCAGTTCACGTTTAGGTTTAGAGTGGAGGAGCTACAATAAAATCCCAACTTGCTTTGACTTATGTAAATTGGGAGGGAATGGGAGGGAATTGCACATGGTTTCAGTTAGTTTACACCCCCCACGGTCTACCCAAAGCCCGTAGAAAAGTACCCACCGTTGTCCTGTAACATTCAACAAGTAGGCCACAAACCCAGAACTGAGTTCATTTCTATACTATGTTGAAAATGAGATTTGGAGGTAACCTCGGTGAAGGATATAGGATGTTTCAGTGGTTGGCTGTTACACAGTCAGGTACAGTATGTTTCATATTACACTAATTCAATCTGACTAGCTCCATTCATACGGAGGGCTGTGATGGCTAGGCTACACACAGAGGTTTTATAAATACAACATAGGCCTGGGTCTTATCTAGCCATTCATTTAGCGGCTGTGTTAGCCTTGTGTTAGCCTTGTGTTAGCCTTGCGTTAGCCTTGCGTTAGCCTTGTGTTAACCTTGTCAAGCTATCAGAGGGAATCAAGGGGACTGAGACAAGCTAAATACACAGATATGTACTCAGATCTGTTAGCATGACTTTTTACTGGGGATAAAGCCAAAGGGGACAAGGTGAACCGTAAAGGCTATACGTAAGTGGGTAGTACTTTCCAACCTGGTTCAAGGTGTAGTATTTTGGCTTATTCAGGCAGTGCCAACACACGCATAGCATAGGAATGCCATGCCGAGAATGATCATACTGTACCATCATACCAGCGTTAGTGGCAGGGTATTGGCTACAGTATGATCAATGTGCCTGTTGGTGAAGTGGTGGAGAGTGGTGCCTCTTGGAGCGCAGTAACACAGTGAGGTGTCTTTGCCAGGAGGGAATCCCTTCTCATTTACCACACAGGTCAGTGAGTCTGCACAGAGAGAGACAGGCTGGGTATAGCTGGATATGGGAGCTGAGTTTTGGCTGCTTATTTAGAGTGGACCAGAAGCATTGCCTGTAAGAGGGTTTCATATTAAGGGGAAACACAGCAGAAGCCCTCCAAATGTTTTGCAAGTGTCAGACAACAGGATAAACAAGGGGGACCTCCTTTACCCCTCCCAGCCACTTTCTGTGCCAGCTACCTGCTCATGTTCCAAACTACACTTCCCCATAAAACAGAGTTTATTTGACCAATAATCATTTGGAGGAGGGTGGTGGTAACCGTAGATGGGTGTGTGTTATTAATTTATAACAGATGACTAATTAAGGAGAGTGAGAGAGAGAGAGAGAGAGAGAGAGAGAGAGAGAGAGATATTAAAATGGGTCATTCTTTCTACAAGAAGAACAGGGTTAGAAATTGTGCACCAGATTTCTATATTCATGTTAATTATTGGTGTTTTTTCCCCAAACATCTTTTTTAGATGTTGATACTTGCTGGTCTTTGTATTACCAATGCCCCTGGTTGCTCATGCGCTGCTGTCAGAGTAATTCAACAGTAGTGTCTGTCTGGTCTCAGTGTCCAGACCCAGACGAGTGTCCTGCTGAACTTCAGCCTTTCAACACAGCAGGACCAGTCTCTGACCCGCCCTTCTACCCATCACCCCCCACCCCCTTCCCGTCCTCCCAGACAAACCACTTCCACCTTCTTATCAGCCAACAGTAGAGATGTCTCGGAGTGTTTGGTTATTAAAACATTCCTTTTTCATTGAGATTAAAACAGAAAAGAAAGTCAACATTAGAGAGGACAGAGGAGAAGACATCCTTGTACTCATTATTTTCTTGTTGGGTCACTTCAAAGACTGGTGTGGGTGGCTGAGACAGCATTCTTATTTTTCTTCCTATTTTTTTAATCTTGTTATTTCTACTTTCCTTGATAAAGAAAGATATCACGAAGACAAACTCGTCATTTATGACACTAGCATGACCCTTCAGTTGAGTGGAATTGAATCCTAAACCTGAGTTTCCCCATTGCGCCTTGTGAAAAACAAGAAGAACAGTTTATTTTTCAATCATGCCGTGGCACATGGAACCAAGATGTGGGCCATGACACATTGTAAACACTGGGTTTAGATTGAATGGCGTCTGGTGAAACCAAACCTCACCATAATGGTAGTTAATCACTCGAATTAACAAAGATTACATGATTCAGCTGCCCCCTAGAACGTCTACAGAGAACCACTATAGCAGGTGTAATTTCCCCATGGTGAATGAACTGCAAAACCTGTTTTTGTATGATGTTGTATAATAACCTGGTCCTTCTTATAGTGTTTCAGTAATTGTGCAACTATTCTAGTAAAACTCTAATTTCTTTAGTCTTGTTTCCAGTAATTGGTCGTCTTTGTGTGTAAAATAAGTTCAAACCCACAAGTGAGGGAAAGTAATACATCATTGAGAGGATGCCTTCTCTGACTAGTCATACGGTAACTGGAAAAGGTTAGACAGTGAATCCCGCAGCCCGGGCCTCGTCAGAAGTCCGGTCAAATCCCTGCACATATCGTATCAGTGGTTATATGATCTCTCATACAATTAAACAAATCAAATCCAATTATATTTGTCACATGCGCTGAATACAACAGGTGTAGACATTACTGTGAAATGCTTACTTGAGAGTTGACTTACTTGACACCAATAAGCCAAATATGTGCATGTCAAAAGCTCATGTAATCCTTGCATTTTGAGTGTAAGGCAATTTGAGTGGATGTGTTTGGCTTTGGATGGCATGTGGCTTGTCCTTAGAGGAAAGGTTAGATGTTTGACTGCCTCAGGGCAAGCAGCAGCTCCTTATAAACCCCTGGGAGGGATAGCATAGTATAAAAACAATAGCTGATGGTCTGTTTAGTCTGGGCCTAGGGGCTTACCACGGTGCAGCACAGTGAAACGGAACTCCAGCGTCAGAAAATACTTTAAGACTCCATTCCAAGCAGCTTATTGCATTCCGGGGCTTCTCATCTGCGTCCAAGACACAAGACCAACAAGACACCTCAAGCCCCAGACTAGAGCTACACTGAAAGGATAATAAATCATATTCTCTTCCCAATCACTATTGGCCATCTCTTGTCCCTGGTCTATCTCCTGTGTCATCTTGAAACCTGGTAGTTATAACATTCTCTTTCTCTTCATGTCTCTGTCAAACATATTTTGGTAACTGAATCCAACTGTGGTCTCAGCCTCTGCCTCAAGAATCCCTAAAATGAGCCTTGTCTAAATAAATGTTCCTTTATGACAGTGGTGAAAAACCTACTACTGGGCATTAAGGAGAATCAACCTGGTCAATCACGTCATGCGTCTGGGCCTTTGTGTTATGAACGGCAACTCTGGTGGCCTGCTCTTGAGATAACAATGGGGGATGTGGAGCTCCAAAACACACAAATGATCAGGTGCCGGACATTTCTTGTGTCTTAACCGTGCCTGGAGCTAGCCAAATAAACTTTGTCGTTTTAGGAGATTATAACTTTGAGGTTAGAGGAGTTATGGCTTCTGTCTGGCGTGCCCTCAACGTGTACAATACAGGCTACCTTTACCCCAGAAAGGGACTAGAGCCGAAGTGAGCTGTTACTGGTCCAATTTAAACTGAACCTTGATTAACAGTGTCAGTCAAAATCAGGACCTTGATTTCTGCACAAAGCCAGGCCTGAGGTCAATTAGGGCATGGCGTAGGGAAGTGAGGGGGGGGAGACAGGGGAAGAAGGGAAGACTGGAACAGAAAGTTGTGGGGAGATGGGGAAAAGAGAAAGAGAGTGGTAGAAAGGGGGAGAGCAGTGAGAGAAGGAGAGAGAGGGGAGAACGAGTGTGTGGTGGAGTAGAGGGGTGAAGAAGGAGAGTAACTGAGTAGAGGAGTGAAGAAGGAGAGTAACTGAGACATGGCGGAGAGACAGCCATGCGGGGAGGGGCGAGGAACACTCTTCCACCACTAATATCAACACCACCAGACAGTGAGCTGTCCTCGGGTGACTTGGGCCTCCATCTTTATTACGTTACCTTAGAAGAAGAACAGAAAATTATATTTTCAGCTGCGGTGTGGGTGCATCTTAAACAGCAGCACCAGTGACATACTTTCACCATGGGAAATAAGCTGTGTAACATACAAATGTAGGATCTTAATTTGATCACCTGTTGCAGGAAATGTTAAACTCGTATTTGAGGTTTGAAAAGGCTTCGGAAGTTTGTAATTTCCTCTTAGAAATTTCAGACTTGATTTTCCCTTATGGAAAATGTATCAACCCCTACAAACATGACCATTAATATTAATCCACATAATAATTCACATTTCCTGTTGCTGCAGGATTATTTTCCTGCTGTAGCAAATGGCTCAAATTAAGATCCCACTGGGCAAAAACTGGTTGAATTAGCGCTGTTTCCACGTCATTTGAACCACACAAATGGGATGATATTGAATCATCATGGAATTTTTGGGAGATTTTCAAAAAGTCAATCACGTAAGGGCATTTAGTCTTTTTTCTGCAACTTTTAACCTAAATCCAAATCCAATGTAAATCAAAAGTAGACGTTGAACTGATGTCTCTGTCCAGTGGAATCCTACATATGTATGCTCCTGCTTTCTCATGAACTGCCCTGACCTCCCCAGAGAAAACAGCACATTTCCATAAAGTGCCAAATGAGGGGGAACCACTCCCAATAAAAACGTCTGTTCTGGAGCAGGTAAGAGTAGTGTAGGGTGTGGGGAAATAGTAGAGGGGGAGAAGTCTCCAGTAAATGTCAAAAGCATAAACATTTGACGTCAGTCTCGTAGGTGGCGCCACCTAACGTTTCCACTCCAGACGCACGTAACCCAGAAATTGGGCAGGGCGGGGGTGTGGTGTGGGGAGTGGGTGTGTGTGTTGGGGGAGAAGGGTGTCTTTGTGCCCCTGTGGCACGTAGAGGGCGTCCGCAAACAGGACCGTGTCACCGGTAAGGTATCGGCAGAGCCAGGCTCTGGTGGTGGTGATGTCATGAGGGTATTTTTCCACTTGTTTGCACACTGTGTGTGTGGGTGTGAGTGTGTGTCTGTGTCTTGTGACAGAGTTTGCACCGTCACTCTACAGATGGCCTGGTCCCAGTTCCCCCAATCTCCAGTAGAGCCCAGCTTTGTCTTTTCAAGACAGGTGACATATTATTGTGTTTAAATTGTAGTCTGTTGTAACGGCTGGCTGACACAGCACACTGAAAGCACACTTCTACCCTGTAACTGGCTCAACAAAGAATGATGGGCTAGTCTTTGTAGTAGCAGCACAGCCCTACTGTTATGAAAGCCTCCTAGTAGGAGGGAGGTGCAGGAATCAGGAGCAGGAGAGCAAGGAAGTTCCAGTGGCACAAACGTTTATTATAGTAGTCCCAACTCAATAACAACATGAGGGAAAACACGCACAAAATGAAGTCGCCACACACAGGGAAACTCATTACACACACGGAGGAGAAACCTCGACTCCTAAACAAAATCTCTAAACGGTAACACTACCGAAAGAAACTAAAACCCTGTGGTGCAGACACGCACCCCTAACGTAGTAAACATACAAACAATCCCGACACAAAGACTAGCAGGCAGCGGGGTGTAAATAAACCCACCAAAATCAACTAAATGAACACGGGTGTGAAAAAACAGACAGACACAAACGAAAAGGAAAAATGGATCGGTGGCAGCTAGTAGACCGCCGAGCGCCGCCCGAACAGCGAGAGGAGCCACCTTCGGTGGAAGTCGTGACACCTACAGGTGGTAACAATGACGTGAGCATGACGCCTTCCTCATAAGTATGGATGACCCACAGTATTAGCACAAATTTAGCACAGTATTAGCAAAGCATTAGCATGCAAACATCACACCGATGCAACACCTCACATACTGTAGCCCACACACACACACACATATGCACACACACACACACGCTCACGCACGCGCACAGACGCCCACACACGTGCACGAACCACGCGCACACGCCCATGCCCACACCCCGCGCACACGCACGCCCACGCAGACACCCCTCCCAATCTCACACACAGACCAATGCCTTTGTCCATTGCTCTCTATGTTCTCTATATTTCATATACAGTGTATTTGGCCTCCCTTGTTGCTCTGCCATGGCACCTCTGATCAGAGGTCTGTAAAGCTGTCAGTATTGGCCGCAGCCCATTGAAGTAGGCAGTGTTAATCCCTGTAAAAAAAAAGCACTGTATCTGGAGTTTGTTTGGTTTTTACCCGACGCGATCGCTTGTTTACCACAGAGGCTCAGGTGAAATTCTATCGCATGAGGTCAGAACCCTCGATTCAGTAGTCCGTTCGGCACCTATTATTTTTCCTATAATTGTGTCTGCCTGCGTATAATTATTGCAGTAAAGCCAAGCAAGCTATCGCAGCGGTCTTTAGCGCATTTAAGAGCTCCTTTGATGACGTAAAGCACAGCGGGAGAACGTTTTTGCAGGTAGTTAAAGTAGCTGCTGTGTGTTTGTGCTGGTTCTCTGGTGGAAGTTAAGTGCAGATGCCACACAGAACTCCATACACAGATGGACTGGAGCTGGCACATGGATGCTACACAGACCTAACTTCCAATAATAGCACCATCATTGCCCTGTAATTGGACACGTAGAAGAGAAACGACTTGCATTCATTCAGTAATGACCTCAGTATTTATACTGTAAATAACTGAATCATATAGGCTGTAACTCCATTATTGCGGTGTCCATAATAGGACAGTTGTACACCGTTAATGTAAGAAACTAAAGACGCAGCCTCCGAAGCATTACAGGGACATCCTTGTCTCATTGTGTTTTTCTTTGAGGTTTGCATTTTTAAGAGCTGAATTTGGGGAGACAGTCTGCAGAATTCTCACTCCATACAAACTGGTATGCTATGCCAGATTTGTAAGGAGAGGGATCGACCTGAGGCAAAGGCCTGGTAAAACATTGTTTGAGAAGCATGGAAAGAGCTGCTTTCAAATCCTCACCAAGCACAGGAATCGGCTTAACTCCTACTTGAGAAAAAGACATTAGCCATCTTGACTTCTGCACCAGGCCTCATTTCCAATGTCTTCTGTGTATGATGTGATTTTTACTACCACTTAGTGGGTGCAGGAGTGAAGTTCCGTATTGTACATGATAAACTGGGTGGTTCGAGCCCGGAATGCCGATTGGCTGAAAGCCGGGGTATATCAAACCGTATAGAACGGATATAACAAAACATTTATTTTTAATGCTCTAATGACATAGCATGGTTTATAATGGGAATAAGGCACCTTGGGTGTTTGTGGTACTATATAGCCAATATACCACGGCTAAGGGCTGTATCCAGGAACTCCGTGTAACGTTGTGCATAAGAACAGCCCTTAGCCGTCGTATATTGGCCATATACCACACCCCTCAGGCCTTATTGTACAGTATATCTCCTCCCACCTTTCCTCCGTCCTTTCTTCCCTCTCTTCATTTCTCCTTACAAGAGTCACAGACAGTCAGTCCGGAGGCTGAGAAAGGGTCTGTCCCCCAGTCACATGTAGGGTGAGGTGTCCATGCCCCTGTGGCTGCTGTGCCAAGCCAAACTGCCAGGCTTACACACACACGCACGCACGCACGCGCGCACACACACACAGCAGGGCCTCCATGCCACTGCAAATGCACGGGTCTCCACCAAGCAGCTTCTGGGCAGGGATCCACAGTCCAGGGAAGGAGGGATGGAGGAGTGGGGTATGCAGACAGAGTGCCAGGCCTCACTGCCTATGGGCTGGATGCTGCCTGGTCTCGCTGGGCCCTCTAACTGTGCCTTTCCATTTGTCTGTTTTACTACACATGCGCCAAGCCATGTCAAGCCCTCCTGGTCTCCCACATCCATGCGGCAGCCACCATGGGGCAGAGGGGGCGACAGACGACATGCAGCCCCCAGATAGAATCACTGTTCTGGCGCTTCCAAGGCACCAAGCCCCCCCCCCCTCTAGCCACCGAGTCTGGGAGTACTGCCTTCTGTCTATCAGATTTAGGAGACAGCAGCAGAACCAGGATGAACAGGGAGATTTCACTAGATTGACGTCCTGCCTCTGACTGTCCAGACAGAGGCGCTGTGGCGCTCTTACCGTTTCACGCCAACATGCCAATCATCCTCACATTTTCAGAATCCATTTGTACATTCTTGAGTACACGCCATGAAGGAACACAGGCACCCCCCCACTACACATATGTACGCAGGCACTCACACGATCCCTCCCACACACACACTCTCCATATATTGACACATGTCCACGTGCCAGGGACCTGTTCAGAAGGGATTTATGGGACGAGGTGATAGACAGTGGCAGGGTAGGGAGGTAAGAAGAGGAAACCCTCCCTCGGCTGATGCTGACATTATTACTGCAATACCCAGGGCGCTGACTGATGACTACTGTGTGGGGAGGAGTGGCTGAATGATGAGGTGTATGCCTGCCCGATGGGTCTGAGCCCCCCCCCCCCCTATCGCACAGCAGTAGCTTATTCTTGTAGCTGAACACAACACGCGCACCCAGGCTGCAGCTAGACATCATCTCCCTCTCCAAAATGCATATAGATCACAGGAGGCTGGTGAGGGGAGGATGGCTCATAATAATGTGCTGGACTGGAATGAATGGAAAGGTATCAAACCCATGGAAACCATGCGTTTGATGAGTTCCATACTTTTCCATTTATTCCGTTCCAGCCATTCCTATGAGCCCGTCCTCCCCAATTAAGGTGCCACCAGCCACCTGTGATACTAATATAGTGTAATGTACTGTATGTTATATGTACTTCTGTGCTAGAACATCTCATCATGAAAACCCCCAGGACTAGACGTACAGACCAGGAGCTCAGTCTGACCTGAGTCCTATTGGTGGGACTCAACCTCTGCTCTGTCTGCACCGTATTTATCAGCACTGCTGCCTGCACCGTATTCATCAGCACTGCTGCCTGCACCGTATTCATTAGCACTGTTGCCTGCACCGTATTCATTAGCACTGCTGCCTGCACCGTATTCATCAGCACTGCTGCCTGCACCGTATTCATTAGCACTGCTGCCTGCACCGTATTCATTAGCACTGCTGCCTGCACCGTATTTATCAGCACTGCTGCCTGCACCGTATTCATCAGCATTGCTGCCTGCACCGTATTAATCAGCACTGCTGCCTGCACCGTATTCATCAGCACTGCTGCCTGCACCGTATTCATTAGCACTGCTGCCTGCACCGTATTCATCAGCACTGCTGCCTGCACCGTATTCATCAGCATTGCTTCCTGCACCGTATTCATCAGCATTGCTGCCTGCACCATATTCATCAGCATTGCTGCCTGCACCGTATTCATCAGCATTGCTGCCTGCACCGTATTCATCAGCATTGCTGCCTGCACCGTATTCATCAGCACTGCTGCCTGCACCGTATTCATCAGCATTGCTGCCTGCACCGTATTCATCAGCACTGCTTCTGCTGCTGTAACACACAGGAGAGTGTGGTGTCCCACAGGACAAACTAGCCAACAGATTGGTACATTTGTGGAATAAAAAGAGCCGTTCAATGACCTGACTGTTTCAATTTTGTCATTAGTTTTACTACTGGCTGGAGAAAAAGTTGGAGGCAGCCAAGGGTTGACTTTTCTAGCCATATTCAACCTTTATTTGAACTCTAACTGCACGCTCACTCTGTGTCCAACCCCTCCCCACTGTTGTAAAGATAAGCTGTCAGTGTATCTGAATCTCAGATTTCTCTGTTGAAGCAGAGCCTTTGGCCCTGACTCGATTTCAATCATCCACAGACAGATTAAAGGGGCAAAGCAGTCATACTGTGTTGGGTAATAACTGCCAGACATCCCCCTGGACTGGGAGGGCCACAGACCCAGGAACATAGACGCTAGGACTAGCTGGGTATGGGGCACAGCCGGCTCCATAGAAGGCTCCAGGTGAGATACCTCCAGGCCACAGGAGGTTGGTGGCACCTTAGTTGGGGAGGATGCCATTCCATTCACTCTTCCTTCCCTCAGCAGCCTCCACTGATCCAGGCCTAGCAGTGTGGCTGTCTCAGGCCCGGGCTCAGGCCCAGGTTTAGGTCTAGGGTGACTGATGTGTCCAGCAGTGCCATGTGATGGAGGTCACTACCACACACACCAGCCTGTATGGAGTTATTAGACTGACGCCCCCCCATAACCAGCCCCATTCATCATACCTTTACTTATCACTAGTTCTCTCAGGGATACGGCTAGACAAAAATAGTAGACACACACACACACATTCTCTTATCTACACACATATGCATACGCGTACGCACACACACACACACACACACACACACACACAAAAACACTCTTTCTCTCTCTCACACACACACACACACACACACACACACACACACACACACACACACACACACACACACTGTATATGTAACACTTTTTTTCTTTGCTTGTAAAAATATACCAAAAATAGAGGTAACACCAATGAACACTAATAGCTTGTGTCGTTCCTCTTATAAAGAAGCCATTTCTCCAATTCCTCTGGAACTGTTATTCTACGGCGATGGACACTTATGAAAATGTTATGGTAACGTAGCTCTGGATTAGATGTCAGCGAGCATGCGGTCCGCTGTGGGGGGTTGGTGACAATGACACCGTGGCTACCAAAATGTTTCAGATTAGGACACACAACAATAACCCCTAAAAATCAGGATTCTCAATGAACTAGACACTTTGATAAAGGACATATGATTGTCATATGTAGGTATACTGTATATGTCCATTTCTAGCTCTCCACATGGGGGAAGTGTGCTGTCAGAAATCCCTCTCCCCTCACAACCAGCCCTCTAACCACTAGAGGCCAGACTATCAGACTCCAAGACAACAAGGCCTCCTCTGAGTCATAGAGGCCTTCTTCTGTGGGCTGAGTGTGGGGAGTGGACCTACTCTCCCTCTCTCTCTCTCTCTCTCTCTCTCTCACTCTCTTGCTCTCATTCTCCAGAGCCACGACTGATGGCACAGCCCATACCTCCCCTCTCATCCTGATCAGATCTGCTGTCTCCTGTCCCCTCTCACCTGGCCCGCGCACACAAACAAACACAGGTGTCCAAATCATCACTTTAACAAGAAACACACCTTCCAATCTTGCCCTACAGCTTCACTACTGTGACCGAAAAGGTCCCCCACTCAAATTGTTTGTACAGTATACAGTACTCTTTACAGGCCTCAGTTGAACCAGAGGAACGATTTGTTAAGGGTGAATAAATAATTAGGCTATCTAATACTGTGTCTCATACTATTTGACATACAATAAGGATAAATAGTAATTGAGTTACATTAATGCAGAGAGAGCTGAGAGGAGTATGTGTTTTTGGAGGAAGGGATGCTGGAGTCTTTGGCCAACTGTAAAATACCACAAAGTGCAGGGAACAGGATGTATCAGGGATGTGTCAAAGCTGGGCCTGATGGGATAGCTGGCACCCTCCGAGGCATTGAGGCAGGCAGCCGTCCTGCCGGCTGTAGCCATAAGCCGTTCCTCTCCAGCCTGGCGCTGGTGAATTAGTAGGAATTTGTCGGGACCTCCCGATTTGTTTTCTCTTTAAACCGTGCTTGTTTTCGCTCCGGGTTTTCTTCAGCATGGAGTTTGATTATTTGGTGAATGGACTCCTTTATAAACTGCGAGGTGGCTGTGGCTTCCACCGCCTTGCAGCCAGCCACACGTTGCGTGGAGTGTTGGGATTCTGATTGGTCAGAGAGAGAGAGAGAGAGAGAGAGAGAGAGAGAGAGAGAGAGAGAGAGAGAGAGAGAGGGGGGAGAGAGAGAGAGAGAGAGAGGCAGCCAGGTCCTAGATCTGTTTGCGCTGTCTTGCCAATAATTACCACTAATTGGAAAGGCAGCACAAACAGGTCTGGGGCCAGTCTAAACGAGAGACAGTTACCACACACTGGGCTCCGGATCAGGCAGCTAAGTAACCTATTAGGAGATGACAACAAGTGTAGGATATGTTTAAACCAGCCTACGGATACATTACCCACCAGGCTTGATGGACACCAGATAACTTTAGCAAACCAAAAAACGTTACTTTTACCTGATTTGACCTAAAATAGGTAAACAACAACACTGAAATCGTCAGAAAATTACACCAGAGAAGCTTTTCACAAATAGACTACCTAATATACAATATCTGAAAAAACATTTCCAGGAAGAGCTGAGAGAAGGTTGTCCTCATTTTCCAGTTCGTCCGCAGGCTCAGACGACGTTGATGTTCGTCAATAGTCTCTGTGAGGAAGGAGAAGAAACATGGAGGTAATGACAGGTTTGGTCTTACGGCTCTGACATTTATTGATGCTCTTCCTTGGACCTGCTGCACTCATCCAACTGTGTGTTTGGAGTTCAGTTTGACCAAGACACACACCACACACACTACGAATGACAGGTGTATGTGTGTGTGTGTGCGTTTGTGTGTGTGTTTATGTGTGTTCAGACCACAGATTGAGAACATCCACATAGTGTTGTCTATCTACCAGAGCCCATAGGTGATTCATAGTGTCTGGCCCAAAACCAGGCCCTGTTAAAATGCCATGCCCACAGTTCCAGTAAGAGCAGAGAAAGTGAGAGAGGGAGGGAGGGCTCAGCAGAGGAGAATGGGTGTGTACATGTGTGCGTATGTTTGACATTTCACTTGGAGAACAAGGAGAGACCAAATAATCCCTGAGCTATCCCTCACCCCATTCTATTTAAAGCCACATTGTGACTGGATTATTTGACTTGTTCGGCATACGTGGTTGTACTGTATTTCCATCAGTTTTACGTCTGATTGTGGCAGAGGAGCTTTCCCAATTCTCCTAAGTTTTACTATGGCACAATCTGGTTAACAAGACAGACCAAAGTTGGAATGAGGATTGGTCATTGAAACAGACAACATGTGATAATGGAGCCGGAGGGGATGGCTGCCATTTTACGGGCTCCAAACCAACTGTGCTATTTTGTTTGTTGTTTCGCAATGTTTTTAACAGATTTTGTACATAATGTTGCTTATGACCGAAAGAGCTTCTGGACATCAGAACAGCGACTACTCACCTGAAACTGAAAAATAATAATTCTTTAATGATTCCGACGTGAAGGTTAAACTGCTTTGTCGAGACAAGGCCCAAATCCCCGAAGAAAAGACGGAGAAAAGTCTAAAAGTCTAGTATCTTGAGGTATTGCTTGCCTGAGGTAGAATACCTCATCATAAGCTGTAGATCACACTATCTACCAAGAGAGTCCTCATCTATATTATTCATAGCCGTCTATTTACCGCCACATATCGATGCTGGCGCAAAGAACGCACTCAACGAGCTGTATAAGGCCATAAGCAAACAAGAAAATGCTCATCCAGAAGCGGCGCACCTCTCGACCGGGGTCTTTAATGCAGGCAAACTTAAATCCGTTTTACCTCATTTCTACCAGCATGTCACATGTGCAACCAGAGGGAAAAAACCTCTATACCACCTTTTCTCCACACACAGAGACTCATACAAAGCTTTCCCTCGCCCTCCATTTGGCAAATCTTATCATAATTCTATCCTCCTGATTCCTGCTTACCATCAAAAACGAATGCAGGAAGTACCAGTGACTCACCCAATACGGAAGTGGTCAGGTGACGCGGATGCTACGCTACAGGAATGTTTTGCTAGCACAGACTGGAATATGTTCTGGATTCATCCAAAGGCATTCACCGGCTTCATCAATAAGTGCATCAACAATTTCGTCCCCACAGTGACCGTACATACATATCCCAACCAGAAGCCATAGATTACAGACAACATCCGCACTGAGCTAAAGGCTAGAGCTGCCGCTTTCAAAGAGCGGGACACTAATCGAGACGCTTATAAGAGATCCTGCTCTGCCCTCAGACGAACCATCAAACAAGCAAAGTGTCAATACAGGACTAAGACTGAATCCTACTACACCGGCTCTGACGCTCGTCGGATGTGGCAGGGCTTGAAAACTATCACAGTCTACAAACCAACCACGATTTTCCCAGTGACGCGAGCCTACCAGACATGCTAAATGCCTTTTATGCTGGCTTCGAGGCAAGCAACACTGAAGCGTACATGAGAGCACCAGCTGTTCCGGATTGACTGTGTGATCACGCTCTCCGGTAGCCGATGTGAGCAAGACCTTTAGACAGGTCAACATTCACAAAGCCATGGGGCCAGACGGACTATCAGGGTGTGTACTCAAAGCACGTGCGGACCAACTGGCAAGTGTCTTCACTGACATTTTCAGTGCCAAGTCTAGGACCAAAGGCTTCTTAACAGCTTCTACTCCGAAGCCATAAGACTGCGGAACAATTAATCAAATGGCTACCCAGACTATTTACATTGACACCCCCCAACCCTTTGGTTTTACAATACTGCTACTCGCTGTTCATTATCTATGCATAGTCACTTTACAAATTACCTCGACTAACCTGTACCCCCGCACATTGACTCAGTACCGATGCACCCTGTATATAGCCTCGTTATTGTTATGTAATTTTCTTAAGTTAATTTTTGATTTGATTTAATTTGATGTCATTAGTATAGTTTACTGAAGGTACTGATGTCCCTCCACTCTCCATGTCCTTCTATTCAGTATGCTCCTGGTGTTGCCTGACTGTGACTCAGTCCTAGTAGCCCTGAGCAGGACAGCTGCAGCCACAGTTGGGTGTTTCCTCTCCCTGTGTGTAGAGAGAGAGAGTGTGTGAGAGAGAGAGAGAGAACTTAACCTGTTAGGGCTAGGGGGCAGTATTTACACGGCCGGATAAAAAACGTACCCGATTTAATCTGGTTACTACTCCTACCCAGTAACTAGAATATGCATATAATTATTGGCTTTGGATAGAAAACACCCTAAAGTTTCTAAAACTGTTTGATTGGTGTCTGTGAGTATAACATAACTCATATGGCAGGCAAAAACCTGAGAAGATTCTGAACAGGAAGTGGCCTGTCTGACAAGATCTTGTTTTTCTTGTCTCTGTTTATTGAAGACTGAGGATCTTTGCTGTAACGTGACACTTCCTACGGCTCCCATAGGCTCTCAGAGCCCGGGAAAAAGCTGAATGATGTCATTCCAGCCCCAGGCTGAAACACATTTGCGCTTTTGGCAAGTGGCCGATAAGAGGACAATGGGCTTAGGCGCGTGCACGAGTCGATCCTGTGCTTTATTTTCTGTCGTCTATTTACCTAAATGCAGATTCCCGGTCGGAATATTATGGCTTTTTTTACGAGAAAAATGGCATAAAAATTGATTTTAAACAGCGGTTGACATGCTTCGAAGTACGGTAATGGAATATTTAGAATTTTTTTGTCACGAAGTGCGCCGTGCTCGTAACCCTTATTTACCATTCGGATAGTGTCTTGAACGCACAAACAAAACGCTGCTGTTTGAACATAACTATGGATTATTTGGGACCAAACCAACATTTGTTATTGAAGTAGAAGTCCTGGGAGTGCATTCTGACGAAGAACACCAAAGGTAATCAAACTTTTCTAATAGTAAATCGGAGTTTGGTGAAGGCTAAACTTGCTGGGTGTCTAAATAGCTAGCCCTGTGATGCCGGGCTATCTACTTATCTGGGCTATCTACTTATCTGCAAAATGTGCCTTCACCAAAAAGCTATTTTAAAATCGGACATATCGAGTGCATAGAGGAGTTCTGTATCTATAATTCTTAAAATAATTGTTATGCTTTTTGTGAACGTTTATCGTGAGTAATTTAGTAAATTGTTAGTAAATTCGCCGGAAGTTTGCGGGGGGTATGCTAGTTCTGAACGTCACATGCTAATGTAAAAAGCTGGTTTTTGATATAAATATGAACTTGATTGACCAAAACATGCATGTATTGTATAACATAATGTCCTAGGTGTCATCTGATGAAGATCATCAAAGGTTAGTGCTGCATTTAGCTGTCTTCTGGGTTTTTGTGACATTATATGCTAGCTTGAAAAATGGGTGTCTGATTATTTCTGGCTGGGTACTCTGCTGACATAATCTAATGTTTTGCTTTCGTCGTAAAGCTTTTTTGAAATCGGACAGTGTGGTTAGATTAACGAGAGTCTTGTCTTTAAAATGCTGTAAAATAGTCATATGTTTGAGAAATTGAAGTAATAGCATTTCTAAGGTATTTGAATAACGCGCCACAGGATTCCAATGGCTGATTAGTAGGTGGGACGATTTGGTGCCACCTACCCTAGAGAGGTTAAACTCCTTAACATCATCCTCAGCTCTGGCATCTTCCCCAATATTTGGATCCAAGGACTGATGACCCCAATCTACAAAAGTGTAGACCAATTTGACCCCAATAACTACCGGGGGATATGCGTCAACAGCAACCTTGGGAAAATGCTCTGCATTATCATTAACACCAGACTCGTTCATTTCCTCAGTGAAAACAATGTACTGAGCAAATGTCAAATTGGCTTTTTACCAAACTACCGTATGACAGACCACGTATTCACACTGCACACCCTAATTGACAAACAAACAAACCAAAACAAAGGCAAAGTCTTTAGACTCAATTTGTTATGAGGGTCTGCTACACAAAATGATGGAAAGTGGTGTTGGGGGAAAAACATACGACATTATAAAAACCATGTGCACAAACAACAAGTGTGTGGTTAAAATTGGCAAAAAATAAAACACATTTCTTTCCACTGGCCTGGGATGCAGCTTAAGCCCCACCCTCTTCAACATATATATCAACGAATTGGTGAGGGCACTAGGACAGTCTGCAGCACCCAGCCTCACCCTACTAGAATCTGAAGTCAAATGTCTACTGTTTGCTGATGATCTGTGCTTCTGTCCCCAACCAAGGAAGGCCTACAGCAGCACCTAGATTTTCTGCACAGATTCTGTCAGACCTGGGCCCTGACAGTAAATATCAATAAGACAAAAATAATGGCGTTCCAAAAAAGGTCCAGTTGCCAGGACCGCGAAAACATATTACATCTAGACACCATTGCCCTAGAGCACACAAAAAACTATTCCTACCTCGACCTAAACATCAGTGCCACAGGTAACTTCCACAAAGCTGTGAACGATCTGAGAGACAAGGCAAGAAGGGCCTTCTATGCCATCAAAAGGAAATTCAAATTTGACATACCAATTAGGATCTGGCTAAAAATACTTGAATCAGTTATACAACCCATTGCCCTTTATGGTTGTGAGGTCTGGGGTCCGCTCACCAACCAAGAATTCACAAAATGGGACAAAAAACAAATTGAGACTCTGCATGCAGAATTCTGCAAAAATATCCTCCGTATACAACGTAAAACACCAAATAATGCATGCAGAGCAGAATTAGGCCGATACCCACTACTTATCAAAATCCAGAAAAGAGACGTTCAGTTCTACAACCACCTAAAAGGAAGCGATTCCCAAACCTTCCATAACAAAGCCATCACGTACAGAGAGATGAACCTGGAGAAGAGCCACCTAAGCAAGCTGGTCCTGGGGCTCTGTTCAGAAACACAAACAGACCCCACAGAGCCCCAGGACAGCAACACAATTAGACCCAACCAAATCATGAGAAAACAAAAAGATAATTAGTTGACACATAGGAAATAATTTACAAAAAACTAGAATGCTATTTGGCCCTAAACAGAGAGTACACAGCGGCAGAATACCTGACCACTGTGACTGACCCAAAATTAAGGAAATCTTTGACTATGTATAGACTCAGTGAGCATAGCCTTGCTATTGAGAAAGGCCGATGAAGACAATCCTGGCTCTCAAAGAAGACAGACTATGTGCACACTGCCCACAAAATGGGGTGGAAACTGCACTTCCTAACCTCCTGCCAAATGTATGACCATATTAGAGACACATATTTTCCTCAGATTACACAGACCCACAAAGAATTCGAAAACATATCCAATTTTGATAAACTCCCATATCTATTGGGTGAAATACCACAGTGTGCCATCACAGTATCAAGATTTGTGATCTGTTGCCACAAGAAAAGAGCAACCAGTGAAGAACAAACACCATTGTAAATATAACCTATATTTATATTTATTTATTTTCCCTTTTTACTTTAACTATTTGCACATCATTACAACACTGTATATAGACATAATATGACATTTGAAACGTCTTTATTCTTTTGGAGTGTAATGTTTACTGTTCATTTTTTATTGTTTATTTCACTTTTGTTTAATATCTATTTCCCTTGCTTTGGCAATGTAAACATATGTTTCCCATTCCAATGAAGCCCCTTAAATTGATATTGAATTGAGAGAGAGAGACAATTGGGAAGGCATAACCATGCTAAATGAGGAGAGAGGGACTCTGACTAGCCCTATGGCTGAGAGAAAGGGGTAGAGAGAAGCCTTTTCCACTCCAGTCAGTAGCACCTGGGCCAGTGTACAGTAGCTGGGTAAGTGTAGCTGGGTAGAACAACCAGGCAGCCCAGTCCACCCAGCATAGCCTTTCTACCTGACCTACTTAGTTTAGCGTAGCTCAGCAAAGCTCAGTTCAAATCAGCAAGGCTAAACTTAGCTCAGTTCCGCTTAGCTCATATCAGCTCAGCTCAGTTAAGCCACTAATGTAGGTTCAGCTTTGAAGGCCCCATGGACAATCATTTGATAATGTGGACTAAAGGCAGTACCTGAGTGAGCGTGTGGCATGCAGGGCTTGAGGTTTGAGGTGTACACGTATGTGAAACGCAGGTCCTGGTTTAATCTTATTTCTTCCCCCAGAGAAGAAATGCTACTCATTGACACCAATCCTATACGACTCGGAGAGCCTTTAAAATTAGTAAGAATGCATGAAAACGTTGACTCCCAAAAGCGTACATTAGGATTTCAGCTTTTTCTTTCCTTGAATAAACATGAACCTTGTTATTCACGTCACAACTTACCAGTAGCCATCACTGTTGAGCAGCCAGGCTTTCACTAACGTCTTGTATTAAGTTCCCCCAATAGGGACAGGTTACGGAGAGTCGATGCCAACAATGTCCATAGAGTACAAATGTTTATTTAAAAAGTTATGTTCGAGTATTGATTTTATTTCATTTTTCCCCCTCCTGTTCTTGGCTCAGGTAGAGAGCCTGTCTATCAAGTGTTTTCCTCCGAGCCCATCTCATACGAAGTCCTGCACTATATTGTGACCCTGTCAGCTTCGAGTGAGCGAGTCAGTATTGCCTCGTCCAAGCAAAATAAGTTAGGGGGCTGAGTAGATTTCATGTTATAGTCTGGATATAGAATATCTCACCTTCTAGTTGGGAAAATATGGCAGTTAACATTCATATCTGATACCTTCTTTCTTCTTTCTCTATTCAGACTTGAGTCTGTATTTAATTAGCTCTAAATGTCTTATGTTTCATATGCAGCGAAACACTCCAAAGAAAGGTTGCTCCATGGGCTGTTGCTGTGCCTCGGCTCCTGGCTCGACCTAGGTCCTATGTAAATGACTAGAGGTACAAGCCAGCTCCAATCTCTAAACCTGTATCATGTTTTCCAGTAGCAGCGCAGAACCACAGACAAATATCCCATCCTAAACAGTTACTTATACCTTTATAAAAAGCTGTAAGAAAGTAGTATCGCATGTGAAACAGGCGTAACATTCTCGGCTCCTCTCATCTGTAGGATGAGCTAATGCTTCATGCAATAATTGACGTGATACGGCTGCCCTCCGCAGTTACTTACCAACCATGGCAGTTTGTTGTATTTACTCTAGTGTTTATTTGACTTTCAGGGGAGCCAATCCCTCATCATCCCTGTACACAGCAGCCTTACTGTACAGATGTTAGTAGGCTCTTCGCCCATAGCCTCCATGTGCGTGACACCTCCGGAAGCCTCCTGCTGGTTACATATCCGCCATGTTTGCCCGCACCGCCAGACAAAAGCCAAGATCAGCAACTGGTTGACGTTCAGAAGACATTTACAATCAGGCCAATGCGCTTTTATTGTGCCAATGACATTAACGAGTTTAGGAGACTTTTCCAAAACTAATGATACAGGTCCTGAACCTGAAATCCTACCGTGGTGCTGTTGTCTGATTCAGCTGATTATTGGACAGGTTTTAGACAAGGGTCTGCACATGCTTGGTACTCAGTACAAAAGTATAGTTTTCTAGGCAGTGCAGTATCTAAACAAACATGTAGAAACACAAATGCAAATATGCATAATATACAGAATAGTGAACCAACAAGAATTAATCTCCAGCTCTGATCGTCGACCCTCCTATCATTCGAAATGATCCCCACCAGATTTCAAACTTTTCACCAGATCCCTTATAGAAGAAAAACATAACCAAAAGCACTCTCTAAATAGGTGCCCCCGAATCTGATAAAGCTATTTGTTTTGGCAATTTCGAGCATAACTCCACATATCTGCACATCAGGTCATAATAAATTGTGCAATTATATAGAGGTAAAATTGCTGTTTGGTCTGCAGTTGAAGCTTAAACCTATCAGGCTGCACATTAAACAATTTGACTGACGATACGTTTTGCCCTCTTAGGTTCTTATTCTCCTTAACGTTTGAGAGAGAACGCCTCGTGATATTCCATGTCCCAAGAGCGAAAGTGGAACAGATGACATCATCAAGCTGTCACAGGCAGACGGTTTTGATAAATGAAACGTCGGCCATGTTGTTCTTATGACTGACGCCTGGTTGAGGACTCCGGGACTTTCTAGAAATCAACAGTAGGCAGACTAGCAGAAGAAAAGATGTGACTAAGGTTGCAAGTACTGCACATGAAGGTGTACTGTAGGCTAGAAAAATTGACATCACTTTAGTTGATACACGGGCAAATAGGGTAATTCAGAACAGTCCCCAGTCCCATTTCAGTCCATAGGATTTCAGGTTCCATACAACGTCAGGTAGAAGCAGTTACAATAGCAACACCGAGGGGTTGGCTGTGGTTTTGTGGTAGGCTGGGAGAGAGGCATGGAAGAGGTTAAGAATGAGATGTGGCTCATTAGCTGTCAATCAGATAATCCCAGCCGCTGACATGAGCATTAGGGTGTAATTACCTGTGTTAACCAGGCAGCACAGCCCATGCTTTTTGGCACAGCGAAACACATCATACAGTATCTGATCAGAGTGGGCCTTGGCTTGGCAACCACAGTCTCCTCGACCTGTGCCAAGGGCCCCTCTGCTAAACACACACACATGCAAGCATGCGCACACACACCAATAGACTTTCAATGCATCTAATGATGATGATGATGATGATATACTGTGAACGGACACATCAGTCTTCTTCTCGTGTTAGAATAATGAAGACAGCAGATGAGTTAGAAAGAGGAAGAGGAGAAGGTGCTCCTGTTGGACCGATTCAATTATGGGATTATGAGTCAGACATGGCAACACTTCATACCCCATTGGTTTCCAGAGCTACGGCCCTCTTGCAAGACTCACCGTAATTTGTACCACATGTGCCTCCATGTCTCAAAATGAAAATGGGATGTTTCAGACGCTTTTGTTCCAGAAGCACAGTAAAAAAAAATATAGGCCCAGAAAGTTGTCTTTACCTCGAAGCTCCTCCCCTCTGACTTCTCACTTCATTGACAGGACAGGATAGGGGCGGAGTGAGGTGATAAGGTGGGGGAGATCCTGTTTTGGAGGGAAGGCAGACAGACAGACAGACAGACAGACAGACAGACAGACAGACAGACAGACAGACAGACAGACAGACAGACAGACAGACAGACAGACAGACAGACAGACAGACAGACAGACAGACAGACAGACAGACAGGCAGGCAGGCAGGCAGGCAGGCAGACAGACATGCTCTATTGGAGGTAAGGTAGACAAGTCAGGGAAGACAGACAGACAGACAGGCAGACTTGGTAGGCAGGCAGACATGCTCTATTGGAGGTAAGGTAGACAGGACAGGGAAGATAGACAGACAGACAGATCTGCAGTAACCATCATACCACATGGTTCCCTCTGCCACCTCCACTGCTCTGGGGACTAGTATAGCCTACCTGTGTATCAGTGGAGGCTCCTCAGAGGAGGAAGTGGAGGACCATCCTCCTCAGTGAATTTCATAAAAATAGTAAAACATTAGTCATCCTTTTTAGATAAAACTATACTAAATATATTCACGTCACCAAATCATTTAATAAAACACACTGTTTTGTAATGAAGGTCTACAGTAGCTTCAACAGCACTCTGTAGGGTAGCACCATGGTGTAGCCGGAGGACAGCTAGTTTCCATCCTGCTCTGGGTACATTGACTTCAATACAACACCAAGGAGGCTCATGGACTAATGATTACACCCTAGATGAGCTAGATGCAGGCGAGAGTGTGCAAGGTGGTTTTGAATGTGCCTTTATCTGACACCTTGATTACTCAAAATTCTCTCGACCTGTGTGCACCTACGTTGAAAACGTTCATTCATAGGCTATGTTGTAGCAACCTCATGATGGGTACAGAGATCATTTGAATATCATGTAGTAGCCTAAATCTGTCAATCACACAATGAGCTAGGTGAATGGAATATGAATGTCAGTCATCCAATATGCTGTAATAGAAATAAGGCCATGCTCCCTTAAACGGCACCGACCGTCACTGCCCCGTATCTCCCCTGAGACGATCTTAACAGCGTGGCTCAGAGTCCGCTCTCTGACACGGGCCTCCTGTCATGTATGTCGACTCCGTGACCACCTTCACTTGTGACAGCTTGCGGCAGTTACAACCAATAGATCACTACCAGATCAGGCTTCCAGAGATCCAAAGATTCAGTGGAGATATGTTCCAAATTAGGACATTGAATAAAATAGTGATTGCAGTGATTGTTGTACTTTTGCCATATGTCTTTCATATCCTTGTGTGTCCCTCCTGGATTGGCCATCTGAGGGCTTTCTAACATGATTCACAGTTCCACAGCAGATTGGAACCTTGCGTTGAAAGCGTGGCAGACCTGCTGTCTCCACTGTTCATCACGACAAGTGACATGGGTCTTGTCCTCAGACACCTGGTGATAAACATTGTGACATCAAGAGGAGCATGAGGTCATATCTGTATCTGTGGATGATCTAACCACTTTGAAGACATGGTATACCCCCTTGAGGGCACGTGAGCATGGAGCTCTGCCATATGCTAAATTATACAATATCAAAGGCCTCTCTATATGATAACAAAGATGCTTGTTGTCCGAGCGTACATATGGTTTGTACAAGTCCTCAGGGGCCAATGAGGCAATCACACCAGCTGCCTGTAGCTGTGGTCCATTTGAACTACTGCACCGAGACATCACTCCATAGTTTAGGATAAATCACATTTATGAAAGAGGGGTTGTTTTTGCAGCATAGCAAACTGTATTATCACACATCAGCTCATTTGGCATGCTTGTTCAAATGGTCCACGGACCAAACTGCAGACTCTTATAGTGAAAAGTGTAATATGTGAGTGTGTCTCCAGTTGTCCCTTGTATCCTGGTGGCAGGAGGAACATCCCAGTTGTCACCATGTCAAGATGTGGTTACTGGGGAAGCTGTGAGTGTCACAGGTCCTAGCATGAGCCTCACTCCCAGCCCCGAGACAGGACTGGTGGAGCCAGCAGGGCAACCCCTCCCTCCCTCATTTACCCCACCTCCCCGTCATCCATCCCTCCTTTAACCCCCCTCCCCTCCACACAGTCTGCCTTTCACCTTCTCCTGTTTGCACAAAGGGTAACTTATCCCACCTTCTCTATCCCTCCCTCTCCCCCCACCCGATATGAACCTAAGCCAGCCCTGACCACAGCTTAATAAAAACCTGACTCCCTGAAAACCAGTTCCAGGGATCAGGTTGGATCAGGCCTGAGGTAGATGGCTGGGGATTGGGTTGGGTTGGGCTGGGTTGGGGCCGGAGGAGAGTGGCCACCATCCAGCCTGGTGTTCATTTAGATTAGGCCTTAGTTATACATGAGAGCTGCAAGCTCTTGCAAGCTCTTTCCCAACAAAGCAGTAATCAATGTCAGTAGTAAAATTATTATATTATGAAATGAACTAAAGTAGAACAAAAACACACTAGAAATAGAAATGAGAAGAACATGAAGAAATGATAGCGGATACATTTAGCACAAAAAAAGTCAAGATTAACGCTAAAAGACGGCAGCCATACAGTGCTCTTTCATGCTGTCCCTAGGAGGGGCGCGTCACTTGATTGGCTTGAGTCACTGACATGATCTTCCTGTCCGGTTTTGCGCTCCTTCGGGTTAGTGCGGTGGATTAGATTTTTGTGGGCTATACTCAGCCTCAGTCTCAGGGTAGTAAGTTGGTGGTTGACATCCCTCTAGCGGTGTGGGGGCTGTGCTTTGTAAAAGTGGGGTTATATCCTGCCTGGTTGGCTCTGTCCGGGGGTATCGTCGGATGGGACCACAGTGTCCCCGACCCCCCCCTTTCTCAGGCTCCAGTATCTATGCTGTAATAGTCTATGTGCCAGGGGACTAGTGTCGGTCTGTCCTATCTGGTGAAATCTCCTGTCTTATCTGGTGTGCTGTGTGAACTTAAGTATGCTCACTAATTTCTCTCTCTCTCTCTCTCTCTCTCTCTCTCTCTCTCTCTCTCTCTCTCAGGACCTGAGCCCTAGGACCATGCCTCAGGACTACCTGGCCTGATGACTCCTGGTTGTCCCCTGTCCACCTGGTCATGCTGCTGATCCAGTTTCTGCTGTTTTGCCTGTGGCTATGGAACCCTGACCTGTTCACAGTACGTGCTACGTTGTCCCGTTCTCTCTCTCTCTCTCTCTCTCTCTCTCTCTCTCTCTCTCTCTCTCTCTCTCTCTCTCTCTCTCTCTCTCTCTCTCTCTCTCTCTCTCTCGCACCTGCTGTCTCGATTTCTGAATGCTCGGCTATGAAAAACCAACTGACATTTACTCCTGGGGTGCTGACCTGTTGCACCATCTAAAACCACTGTGATTATTATTTGACCCTGCTGGTCATTTAGGAATGTTTGAACATATTGAAGAAGGTTCTGGCCTTAATGACCATGTACTCTTATAATCTCCACCCGGCAAAGCCAGAAGAGGACTGGCCACCCCTCACAGCCTGTTTCCTCTCTAGGTTTCTTCCTAGGTTCCTACCTTTCTAGGGAGTTTTTCCTAGCCACCGTGGTTCTACGTCTGTATTGCTTGCTGTTTGGGGTTTTAGGCTGGCTTTCTGTATAAGCACTTTGTGACATCTGCTGATGTAAGAAGGGCTTTATAAATACATTTGATATGATTTGTTACAATACTGCACCATCTTCCATCACCTATTGAGGATGAACTTCCATTCCTCACTGTTTGGGAAGTGTGATGGTTCTGACTCCAGACAGACATTCACCCCCCCCCCCCCCCCTTCTTCCCCACACAAATCAAACTAGGAAACCCCACAACCATATCCTCAGCGGACCAGCCTCAGAGTATTGGAGTTGACAAACGTCATTAAAATTCATCCTCTCATAACAGGCCTTTCCTCACCTCCATCAAAACAAGGATATGCTAAAGACGAGAAGCTAGCCCGTAGGGAAGGATTGGGTTACTCTTCGGGGGGCACCGCTGGCTAGCGCTCATGCTAATGCCTGGAGGAATCTCCATCAGGAACCTGGGACTTCCATAGGCTTTCATCACTTATTAGTCTGAACCCAGCCACAGTGACAAAGGGAAAGTTTGGACAAACCGCCAAAACATGTTGTCACACCGTGGAGTTCTCAACGTCTCTCAGCCCCAGATAAGCTAATGGTTAGAAATCTTTAACTGAAGGACTTCTAACCACTTGCGAAATCTCATTGACATGACTGGCAATTCAGTGGTTAGTTAGTCACTCAAAGAAGCTAACAATCTGTCAATAGCCTAATGGTGAAATACGCAAGCCTCAGACATTGTCTTGCTTGCTGTGCTTGCAATGTCATGCCAATAAGCCAATATGATAAAGGTGTGTAGGTACAGTGTAGTATTATAATACTCAAGACCTCCAAAGTACAGTTGTGCACATAACTAATATATAAATACTACTGTAGTGTAACACTTCTGTTATTTTCCCCAGTGTGTCTCTTGACCAGCTGGCAGTAGGATTTAGGCCCTAGTTCTGGCCTTGGCATGTTCGAGCTCAGCCACAACTCAGAGCCAGGCAGAGAGAGGGAGTTGTTCGAAGTAAATCTCTGCCTTGATAATGTGACAAAGAGTTTTATGTTGTTCCTGCCCTCTCCCTCTCCAGACTGAACCGGCTCTAGACTCAGCTTCAATTTCTGAGAGACAAAACGATCTCTGTAGCACACGCTAATTCTGCTGGGGTTTGATATTGAACTCATTGTGTTCTGTTAAAAGCTATTGAATGAGCCAGAGAAATATTTTGGTTCAATTTGTTCGTCGCAATTTTCAAGCCAATTTTCCAATATGAGCCTTGCCGTTTGGGCTGCGCTATGCAATCTACCTTTCAAACCGAGCGTCTCTGGCTAGCGTCCAGCTTTCAATGTTTACAGGACGTTTCCTCCTTCACACAAACCCCCAGCGCTAGTGATCAAGAGGAGTCAAACAAAACACACACACACACACTCAAGACCAATGGGAAGCTGTTTAATAAAACACGAAAATAAACATTATCCCTTTTAAACAACTGCGGTCTTGACTTTGCTTCGATGTGATTTCCGAACAATCACTGTGTTGTCTAATATCCAATATGCTAGTGTTCTACTGCTGCCATTCCCATACCTTTCTCAATAATGGGCCACATTCTCCACTCTTTGTGTTGGAGATGCTTGACTGTACTGGGCATGCTCCCATTGTATCCTGTGCATGGCGAAGCTAGTCTTCCCTAGTGTTGCTGACGGCATGACCCACAGTAGTAGAGAACAGGCCATTTTCACATGTTTCCGGGACACATTGTAAACCCTATTACTTCACTCTCCTGTGGATGGGGAGCAGACGGTATGGAAACATTGTGCTGACATACATGTAACAGGACCATGCCCCGTCAGCCTGCAACAATCCACATGTGTTTCCAATGGGAGGCCAGCCATTAAAGGTTTCTGCTGTCCTAAGTGTAGGCGACAGACCTCTCGGTGCATGTTTGAACCAGACGCATGGGGTTGTGATATGGGTGTGGTAGGCCGGCAGCGTCCACTTGCTAGCGGATAAGCAGCCAGCGGGATTGGGTTACTGTGTTGCTGAGGAATAGCTAACGAGGATGGACATCAGTCTCCTCCAGGAATGAGTGTACTGGCAATGGGATTCAGACTCCAGGAGATGACTATGACTGTGTGTGTGTGTGTGTGTGTGTGTGTGTGTGTGTGTGTGTGTGTGTGTGTGTGTGTGTGTGTGTGTGTGTGCGAGAGAGAAAGAGAAAGAGAGGGGGGAGAGAAAGAGAGAGAGAAGTACATAACTTACAGACATTTAAATCCAAAACAAATATCACACAAAGTATCAATATGACAGAAATCACAGCCACAGTGGAGACAACAAATGACTCAACCAAAAAGGCATTTATTCCTCTACATTACCAGTAAGGGGATTAACAAGGAAACCCCTGGTTGGAACACACACACATGCACACATCCTATCACCATGGCCCGGTGGAAAAAGATCTTACATTTTAATAATACACAGTTAAGTAAAAGTTTATGTTTTCAACGGTAGACCAAATAAATGTGCTGGGTAAATGGGCAAAGGATTCTGGCCGTTTAAAGCTATTTTCCAAAGCAAAGGTCCCTGGGAAGTGGAGAGGGGAGAGAGGGGTGCAGGGTCTGCGTATTTGTTCAGACCTTTGCTCCTGTGATGTCATCTTTAGACTATAAACATTTATCTCTTTTTTTATAATGTCAGACTAGTCAACCCATGGAGGGTCATTAGCCACCATGCTAAGGGAAGGATCAGGTACTCATTTGTGGCCTAAAACAACTCTAAATTACCTGCTCTGAACACTTTGTGGCTGTGTTAAAGTGTTCTTGTTACCCACATCATTTTATGAAGGACCAATTTGAGGCATGTCCCTACCAGTATTTATTCCCCTCTTCATTGTAATACTGTTACCGGAGGAAAAGGAATGAAATACTTGTATTTCTGTGATTAACATATGATGGATATATATTCGTATTCATATGGATTAGTGGTCTGCTGACTTGACTAGACAGAGTGCGGATTTCTGTGGAATTTAAATAAACCTGGGGTGTAGAAAAATGTCGAAGGTGGCCTCTTCTAGTCCAGTTACCTCCCAAGATGAAGGTAAACCAACATCCCATCTCCCACTCCGGCCAGGCCAGGTTGGCAGGGTCCGAGGTGGACAAACTATGGGCTGAGAGGGCTGACTGGGCGTGCGGAGCTACCGTGAAGTGGCCTAGCCTAGGGCTGCTTGATGTTCTATGAAAGGGGCACTAGAGCAGTAGAGAAAGCAGGAGGGAAGGTGGAATGGGGCCTAATGCTTGGGGTATACACCCCACTGTGAGTAACACTGGCTGCCTTTGAACTTCTGGCTTTATTTTTACGTCACGGTCCAACCACTAAGAAAACAATAATGCCACAGCGCGTTTCCTTAACTAACCAAACACACAAGCTAACCACTGTGTACGTCTCGTCCGTCCAATCTCCCTCTCTCTCTCTCTCTCTCTCTCTCTCTCTCTCTCTCTCTCTCTCTCTCTCTCTCTCTCTCTCTCTCTCTCTCTCTCTCTCTCTCTCTCTCTCTCCTGGCTGCCCTACTTCTTGCAATATCTACTCTGACCTGTCTTCTCTTGATTATAATCATGTCAAACCTTTGACGGACTGACTCAAAATATCGTCATCAGCTCTTGTGGTTGACGTTTCCTATGTGTGAGTATGTGGCGTATGATGAATGATGCCTGCTGCCTTTCTGGAAAAGATGACACCAAGTTTCCACACAAACATCAGGTGACCATGTCCGTAAACCTACAGCGCTGACCTCCTGTGTTGCCATGGTGCGTTCCCCCCGCTCAACCAGGTCTGACGCCCACCCTGACTGCTGAACCCCATCGCCACGGTGACTATGGTAAAAGGCAACGTCCGTGTCATCCTGTGGCTTCATGTTTTTAAAGACACACACACAGGCTCCCATGGGGTTAGGCCACACACAGCTCTGTGTGGATGAAGTGGATCAGAGGTAAACAAGGTTTTTGTCTCTACCACCGTGCGAGGTAACGTGCACTCAGAGTACAGACACGTAGAAAAAACACAATGAAGATCTGGGGGAGGGTCTTTACAAGAGATGGACCTCATTTTATTGGAATAGAAAACACACCATTACTTGAGAATGTGCTGAAAGTACAATGTGAATGTGAGTTCTGATGAGATACTGGCACTGGGGCTGACATGCAGTCAGATATAATTGGCTACTCTAATGACATGATTTCAACATCAGCACCCCCAGCAACAATTTATAGTCCGACTGTTCTTCCTCACAGTCCATGTGAGGCAAGACGATGTTGATCTGTTCTCTAATTGGCTGTGTCCTCTAACCTTGCCTCCTGGGGTGTGCAGGAGGAGCTGCCAGTTAAGATCCTTAAACTAAGTTCAGGTGGCAAAATATGAAACTTGTGTAATGAGTGAAAGGATGACAAGGATATTCCTGAGTATGTGGATATTTGTAAGAACTAAAAGAGAAAAAACATATTTCTGCCACCAAGTCTGCATCAAGCTACTGTATATCATAGCGGGGTGAATGGGTTTCCCTCTACTCCACACAGGCATGTGCACAGCTAGTGTTCTACCAGTGTTCGTGCACCTGCCCCTTTGCTCTCCCACTGGCCAAGTGCCCTTTTGGGTGATGCTATATTATATATATTTTTTGTATACAGTTTGTTGTTGTTGTTCTGAACCAACTTCCCCCAAGTCGTTGTGATGTCGTCAAGTTCACCACACGCCACCCCGACATTTAAATAAATGTGCCAAAGTTATAGAATTACTGCTGTCTGATCAGAAAGAAATAAAATAATTCCGAATAGCTTACTGTACCTGAGTAGGCCTATAATTTAGCCACTGTGGATAGCTTCTTTAAAAAAAAATGCCTATCTGTGGTTTGTTTTCAGCCCAATAACAGGGCATGCATACCCTACAGTTGTAACGTATACGCAGGGAGTCAGGAAGAAGGTGCAGAAAGTGAGTTTAATAATGAACAAACATGAGAAGCACACTGAACGTGAGAGGACACAATACCTCCTAATGACTCTCCGTCAACTGAGGGCTAAATAAAGGGGGCGTAATCAAGGAGAAAATGATGACCAGGTGTGCCTAATGATGGGGAACAGGTGTGCGTAATATAGTTGCCAGGGCCGGTGGATAGTAGACCTGCGACGTCGAGCGCCAGAGGGAGGGAGCAGGAGTAGGCCCCCCCAACTCACGGCTCCAGTCGCAGGACATCACCAGCCAGGAGGGCGACCCCGATGGCAAGGAGCGGGCCGGTCAGTGGAGATGGAACTCCCAGATGATGTTGGGGTCCAGAATGTTGCCACCAGGACTCAAGAGCGCTTCTCAGGACCGTACCCCTCCCAGTACACTTGGTACTGGAGCCGACCCTCACAATGTCAGGAGGGACCTAACTGCATAGGCGGTGCTCCCCTCGATGTCCAGGGGAGGCGGAGGGGTGTCATGGGGGACGGCCTCAGCCAGGGGACCAGGAACCACTGGCCTGATGAGGGAAACATGAAAAGAGGGTGAGATCTGGTAGTTAATGGGGAGCTGTAATCTATACGTCACCTCGTTGGACCTTGAACGACCCTACAAACCGGGGGGTCGTTCAACAAGGGCTCAGCTTCTCAACCGGGGCTCAGCTTCTTACAGGGCAGGCAGAGTGGGAGGTTCCTGGTGCAGAGCCAGATGCAATCACCAGGATGGAACACGGTGGCCTCACTGCATTGGCGATCCGACTACTCCTTCTGGCGGCGGACAGCGCACTGGAGCCTCACGTGGGCAAACCTCTTCTGTGCGCCTGAACCACTCGTCCACCGCAGGAGCTTCAGTTTGGCTTGGAGTCCCCAGGGCTAGGGCTGGCTGATATCCCAGAACATACTGGAAGGGAGTCAGCCTGGTGGAAGAGTGACGCAATTAATTCTGGGTGTACTCCACCCAGGGAAAGAATCTGTCCCACTCCCTCTGCCGGTCTTGGCAGTGACTCCTCAGGAACCTCCTCTGCTCCTGGTTCATCCTCTCCACCTGCACGTTAGACTTAGGCCGGCACCTGGAAGTGAGGCTGACCGTGACCCCCAGCTTCTCCATGAAGGCTTTCCATACCCATGACATGAATTAGGGGCCACGGTTGGAGACGATGTCCTCCGGAAGGCCATAGTGCTGGAAAGACCTGCTCGAGAAGTGCCTCAGCAACCTGGAGAGTGGTAGGGAGACCAGAGAGAGGGATAAAACAGCAGGATTTAGAGAATCTGTCCACAACCAACAAAATGGTGTGAAACCACCAGGGGAGGGGAGATCATTGAAAAAAATCTATGGACAGATGAGACCAGGGATGCTGAAGCACAAGAAGGGGAAGGAGTTTCCCTGCAGCAGCGTGCCCGGGGATATTTAGTTTGGGCACATATGGAACTGGAGTTCATGTAGCGAGTGACGTCCTGCGCCAAGGGGGCCACCAGTACTTTCCAGAGATGGATTGAATAGTGTGGGTGATACCTGCATGTCCAGCGACAACAGCTGTGTGTGCCCAGGTCAACAGTCGATCCCTTATCCCCGTGGGAATGTAGGTGCATTCAGGAGGACAGGTAGCAGGTGCGGGTTCCCTCTCCAGGGCCTGGCGAATGTTCACATCTACGTCCCAGAGCACAGGGGCTACGACTCAAGAGGGCGGAATGGGTGCACTCAGGACAGGAACCTCTCCCGAATCGTAGAGACGGGACAGGGCATCGGCTTTGATGTACTTTGAACCTGGGTGATAAGTCAGAGTGAAGTCGAAACTATTGAATGAAAGCTCCCATCTTCCTTGGCACAGGTTCAACCGTCTTGCTGTCCGTATGTACTCCAGGTTACGATGGTCGTGAGGATGAGAAATGGGTCCTTGGCACCCTCCAGCCTGTCTCCACTCCTCTAATACCAACTTCACTGCCAGGAGCTCCCGATCGCTGACATCATAGTTCCTTTCGGCAGGAGACAGTTTGTTTGAGTAATATGCACATGGAAACAATTTCTGTGGATTACCTTCTTGGTGGGACAGCCCCCACACCCACTTCTGGGTGTTTGAGCAACTGGGGAGAGGGGAAACATCCCTTCAGTAGGTGGAAGATTTCATTGGCTGCAGGACTCCACCCCAACTTACCGGGACCACAATTGAGGAGAGGCGATAGAGCTAGTTCTTTATGAATTGGCGGTAGAAGTTGTCAAACCCCAAAAACCTTTGTTACCCCTTTATGGTGGTTGGGACTGGCCATGACCTAACAGCATCAACCTTCTTACCATCTATCATCACTCAGTGCAGGCCGAAGTGGTAACCCAAAAAGGAGACAGCCTCCTGATGGAATTAGCACTTCTCCGCTTTGACATGCAGGTGATTAGCCAGGAGGGGTTCCAGGACTACTGATCCTCCAAGATAGCCGTGTAGACCAGGATGTCGTCTATATACACAACCACCTGGCGTCCGAGCTTGTCCCAGAACACCTCGTTAATGAATGCCTGGAACACTGACTAATCCATAAGGCATCACCCCTCCCAGATTTGGATAAGATTGTAGGCAGTCCGCAGGTCCAATTTGGTAAAGAATCGGGCCCCGCGAAGCTGTTTGATCACGGCCCGGCACCAATGGGAGAGGGTAGCGGTACTTTGTGGTGATGGAATTCAGAACTCTCTGGTCAATGCACGGGCCTAACCCTCCATCCTTCCTGGCCACGAAGAAGAAGCCTGCAGGGGAGGTGGATGTGTGAATTAAACCTTGTTAAAGAGCCTCATGGATGTACTCCTCCATAGCCTTAGTTTCAGCCACCAACAGAGGGTATATGTGGCTGCGCGGTTGTGCGAAGGCTGCAAGCAGGTCGATGGCACAGTCCCAGTGGCATTGAGGAGGGAGAATGGTGGCGCTGGTCTTGGAGAAAACCTCCCGCAGGTCTTGGTATATCTCCGGGATGTTGTGCTGAAGGGCAACCACAGGACTCTCATTCGACGTTGAACCACAGAGGAAGGGAAAACAGGTCCACCGGCATTCGGGTGCCCAGTCCGTGATTGTCATCCTCGACCATGAGATGGTGGGGTCATGGCGTTGGAGCCATGGGAGGCCGAGGATGATCTTGTGTACGGGTGCACCGATGATGAGGAAGAAAAGGCTTTCTTGGTGTGTGGACTCCACTGTGAGGGTGAGTGGTGCTGTGATGTGTGTGATAGTTCTGGATCCCAGTGGTCGATTATCCAGCGCTTCAACCAGAAACGGAAAGGAGAGCGGGTATGAGGTGATGTTCAGGGAGAAGGCAAGGGCCTGGTCAATAAAATTCTCTGTGGAACAGGAGTCCACTAGAGCTATTAGACAACACGAGGGACAGCCAGCTAGTGAAATTGATATCGATTTGGCAGAAACTGATGATGGAATACTCATGCCTAACCCAGGAGACGGATGATCACGGGGCAGTCCCTCTGCTCTCCTGGACCCTGGGTTGGAACGTACGGGACACCGTTGAAGCTGGTGCCCCTCCTAACCGCAATAGGGACAGAGCCCCAGCTGTCTCGGATGTCGTTGCTCAGCCGCTGGGAGGTGTGTGGCCCCTACCTCCCTACTTCCGTGGGTTCAGGCTCTGATGGTTAACAGAGGAGGGAGAGAGGCGATGGGGGTGCCGACGCTTCCGAAGAAGGTTATCCAGACGGATGTCCATCGTGATGAGTGCAACCAAGGAGAGGGTGTCGTCTCGGCACCCCAACTCCATCAGGACCACTTCGCGCAGTCTTCTTGTGAATAGGGTGCAGAACAAGAGCAGCGTCAGGACATAATCTAATGTTTTGCGGTCTAATGTTTTGCGGTTAGGAGGGGCACCAGCTTCAACGGTGTCCCGTACGTAACCTCTCTAGGGTAGGTGGCACCAAATCGTCCCACCTACGTAACAGCCAGTGGAATCCTGTGGCGCGTTATTCAAATACCTTAGAAATGCTATTACTTCAATTTCTCAAACATATGACTATTTTACAGCATTTTAAAGACAAGACTCTCGTTAATCTAACCACACTGTCCGATTTCAAAAAGGCTTTACAACGAAAGCAAAACATTAGATTATGTCAGCAGAGTACCCAGCCAGAAATAATCAGACACCCATTTTTCAAGCTAGCATATAATGTCACAAAAACCCAGAAGACAGCTAAATGCAGCACTAACCTTTGATGATCTTCATCAGATGACACACCTAGGACATTATGTTATACAATACATGCATGTTTTGTTCAATCAAGTTCATATTTATATCAAAAACCAGCTTTTTACATTAGCATGTGACGTTCAGAACTAGCATACCCCCCCGCAAACTTCCGGCGAATTTACTAACAATTTACTAAATTACTCACGATAAACGTTCACAAAAAGCATAACAATTATTTTAAGAATTATAGATACAGAACTCCTCTATGCACTCGATATGTCCGATTTTAAAATAGCTTTTTGGTGAAAGCACATTTTGCAATATTCTAAGTAGATAGCCCGGCATCACAGGGCTAGCTATTTAGACACCCAGCAAGTTTAGCCTTCACCAAACTCCGATTTACTATTAGAAAAGTTTGATTACCTTTGGTGTTCTTCATCAGAATGCACTCCCAGGACTTTTACTTCAATAACAAATGTTGGTTTGGTCCCAAATAATCCATAGTTATGTTCAAACAGCGGCGTTTTGTTCGTGCGTTCAAGACACTATCCGAATGGTAAATAAGGGTTACGAGCACGGCGCATTTCGTGACAAAAAAATTCTAAATATTCCGTTACCGTACTTCGAAGCATGTCAACCGCTGTTTAAAATCAATTTTTATGCCATTTTTCTCGTAAAAAAGCCATAATATTCCGACCGGGAATCTGCGTTTAGGTAAATAGACGACAGAAAATAAAGCACGGGATCGACTCGTGCACGCGCCTAAGCCCATTATCCTCTTATCGGCCACTTGCCAAAAGCGCAAATGTGTTTCAGCCTGGGGCTGGAATGACATCATTCAGCTTTTTCCCGGGCTCTGAGAGCCTATGGGAGCCGTAGGAAGTGTCACGTTACAGCAAAGATCCTCAGTCTTCAATAAACAGAGACAAGAAAAACAAGATCTTGTCAGACAGGCCACTTCCTGTTCAGAATCTTCTCAGGTTTTTGCCTGCCATATGAGTTCTGTTATGCTCACAGACACCATTCAAACAGTTTTAGAAACTTTAGGGTGTTTTCTATCCAAAGCCAATAATTATATGCATATTCTAGTTACTGGGTAGGAGTAGTAACCAGATTAAATCGGGTACGTTTTTTATCCGGCCGTGTAAATACTGCCCCTTAGCCCTAACAGGTTTTAAACAGAACCAATATTGCCTGATGAGTGAGGCTACAGAGTCCTAGATAAAGGGGAAGTAATCAAGGTAGTGATGAAGTCCAGATGTGCATAATGATGGGGCGCAGGTGTGCGTAATGACGGGCTGCCAGGACCGGTGGTTAATAAACCGGTGACGTTGAGCGTCGGAGCGGGAGCAGGCGTGACACTTCTGTTACTGCCTCTCTACTCTACTGCTATATGTGTAATATTACTGCAATGATTTACTATAAAGGTCAAACATTATAATTGTCATGCGTTCTGGTACCTCTTGCGGTAATTTTTTGTTCCGGCACCTCCCGATTTACAAATGAATCACTTAACACAGGTACTCTAGACTCTAGCTAATCCCCATGTACTAAACTATCCACACAAGCCATTAGCCCGCCAGCCATACATCATGAGTTAGAAGATGATGAATATTAGGCTATATTACCGTATCAAGTTATTATTTAAGTGCAATGAAGATAAATCACAATCACAAAAAAAATTATCACACTAGCTAACTAGCGGATTTACATCAATCATCAACATGAATGATAAACCCAGGGTCCACGAGAGCAGAGGGACTGCCTACGCTCTTTTCCCAGTGTCAATCATGTCTTTAGGAGGCACGGTAACTAGCTTGGTTACAATTTTTTAATTTTTTATTTGATTTTATTTTACCTTTATTTAACTAGGCAAGTCAGTTAAGAACAAATTCTTATTTAAAATGAGAGCCTACCCCGGCCAAACCTAAACGACGCTGGGCCAATTGTGCGCCGGTCTATGGGACTCCCAATCACAGCCTGAAATAAAACCAGGGTCTGTAGTGACGCATCTAGCACTGAGATGCAGTGCCTTAAACCGCTGTGCCACTTAGGAGTGTGCTATTGCAGAAAATAATAGGCCATCGGTAAAAAAATAAAAAAATAAATTCCCTTCATTGGCAGTTATAGTATGTTATGATTTTCGAGGTATGAAAGTCAAATGTTTTTTTCAAGGGGGGAGTTTTTTTCTTTCTTTTTTATTTAGGAGCAGCTGCCCCCTGAAAGGTCTGAACATGGCCCTGACCACACAGACTGTAAAAAAAACGTTTTAGAAAAATGAAGCAAATAAACTGTATAGTTTTGAGACTGTGTGGTTTGGCCATTTCCATGCATCAAACATGTATATATTTTTTTAACGAAAACTCTTAACCTAAGTGTATGTTTGCTCTGAGGGCCACATAGATGTTGTCGATCTAGTCAGTGTGAAAGTGTGGCCCTTAGTCTGCCTTTTCATTATCTCATTTACACTGCTGTGGCATGGCCCCTGCGTGTGTTATTAGTTTAAACATAGAGGCTAAAGCATCAGTAGGGCTAAAGCATCACAGTCTTGGACCCAGAGATATCAACACACACACTCTCTCTCTGGCCGGACAATGTTACTGAAGCTGGCGTGGTTACACATATACAGGAAGGCTCTAAACTCAAACCGTTGTCCCCTGAAATTATTATGAAAAATAACTGTTCTTTGTCTTGATATACACTGAGAGTACAAAACATTAGGAACCCCGGCTCTTTCCATGACATAGACTGAAAGCTGTGATCCCTTATTGATGTCACCTGTTAAATCCACTTCAATCAGTGTAGATTAAGGGGAGAAGACAGGTTAAAGAAGGATTTTTAAGCCTTGAGACAATTGAGACATGGATTGTGTATGTGTGCCATTCAGAGGGTGAATGGGCAAGACAAAAGATTTAAGGGCCTTTGAATGGGGTATGGTAGTATGTATCAGGTGGATCAGTTTGTGTCAAGAACTGCAACGCTGCTGGGTTTCTCACGCTCAACAGTTTCCCGTGTGTATCAAGAATGGTCCCCCACCCACAGGACATCCAGCCAACTTGACACAAATGTGGGAACCATTGGAGTCAAATGGGCCAGCATCCCTGTGGAACGCATTTGACACCTTGTAGAGTCCATGCCTCAACAAATTGAGGCTGTTATCAGGGCAAAAGGGGGTGTAACTCAATATTAGGAAGGTGTTCCTAATGTGTTGTACACTCAGTGTAGTCTCTGGTCAATAGCATGACATGTTGTTTTTGATAACATGACAGAATACGTGCTGCACTGTATTCATTTCTCAGAAGAAAGGGGGACAGAAAACGAAAAGGGAACTGAACCCAGCACATTGTTAATTTATACAGAGCGGACCTGTTTTTGTTCGCCTGTCACGCTCGTCGTACGAACTGGAAGCATACTCGGACCAACGTGCAGGATGATCTGGGTTCCACATATTTTATTTAAGTGAAACGCAAAAAACAACAAAGAATAGACGATACGTGAAGCTCAAGCAGTGCTCATAGGCAACTACACAGCAACAAGATCCCACAAACACAGGTGGGAAAAATAACTACTTAAATTTGATCCCCAATTAGAGGCAACGATTACCAGCTGCCTCTAATTGGGAATCATACAAAACACCAACATAGAAAAAGAAATTAGAATACAACATAGACATAGATATACTAGATCACCCCCTAGTCACGCCCTTACCTACTACACTATAGAGAAACAATGGCTCTCTATGGTCAGGGCGTGACATCGCCTAACACCTTGATATTTAGTAGCTACTCATGAATTACTCTGCTCTGTTAGACGGGCGAGGGGTTAACGGGGGTTTTGCGTCTAGGGAGGGTATGTTAATTTATGACCTTTTAGTGCAGTAATATAACTATTGTCTATTACACAATCCCATTATACTAGGATGAAAGAGCAGGGGGGGAGGAGGGGAGAGAAACATTTATCCATCAGATTGCTCTGCAGTGATGGTATGATGGGGATCCCAAACCCGGCCCTTTTAACTCGGACTCATTCAGACTTTCTCAAAACAAACAGTTTGACAGAGCTGCAGTTCTGTTCTTTATACAAAAAAATCCCATTTGTGTGTGTGTGTGAAGTTGAGGTTCACCAGAGATGTAATCAAGCAAAGTTTATGTACCTAGGCAAGGCATGAAGTGTCTGTGCATTGCTTCACCTACCTTCCTTGGCTAGCACTTCCGTATACTTAAACAAACACACACACACACACACACACACACACACACACACACACACACACACACACACACACACACACACACACACACACACACACACACACACACACACACACACAGTCCTATAGGCTGCAATGGTGCGGACAATACAGCCATCAATGCAGTGATTCTGAGGTGTTCAATATACATATGTTTGCCCTTGACTTCCAAATTCCAATTCCCATTTTATCCCACTGACAATCCTGCTTCCTCTCTGTTTGCTGTCCTAGGCTGAGCCGGGGCTCAGACGGCAAAATAAACAGGACTTTGATAAGCTGAGCAAGTGCCCTTCCCTGAACGCCCCCTCCTCTCCTGACCACTGACCTTTGACATTTTCTCGTGGGTTCCAATTGGGGTCCGGAGGGGTCTGTTTGAGAAGGTCCATCTGACCCTGTCCAGGGAGAGGCTGTCTGTAAACACTTAGAGTGGATTAGGCTGGAGGAGGGGAGGCAGGGTGAGTAGGGAGGACCATTTACTTACATGATGTCCCACCAGCCAGCTGACTTTGGCCAGGCCTGGATCGTGATCGTGACCGCTCCAGGGTTGACGGGGTCACACCTGTGCCTTCAGAAATAACTCTCTGACCAGACCAAACCAGAGCTTTGGACGGCTGAGGCTGATGGGCCGCTTAATCGGCAGCATTTGTCTGGACTCATCTGTGTAAAGCAGCTTCAGGCATCCATCCACAATTTTGCTAGCAACACTGGTTGCTATCCTTAATCTTTAATGACTACTTCCTCTCTTAAGATACTGGTATGAATATCAAGGCTTAGATTTTCCATGACGTTTTTGTGAGAATGACGTCTTGAATCTCCTCTGATCTGAAGACTGTGTCAATAACAAAACAGTTTCTCTGGCATTTTCCTGTTTTTCCTGTTTTGAGGGATTTCCATGGTTACGTGTCCATACCGGGAGGTGTGTGAGAACAGAAGTGCGAGAGAGAGAGAGCCAGAAAGACAGAGAGAGATAGAGCTCCCCCAGGGTTTGGTTTGGAGGCTTTAAGAAGCCAGTGAGAATTGGTCGGAGAGAATGATTTCTTCTCTTTAGAGCAAAACACTTAAGACCACAACCGCAAGAGGTTCTTGGATGTCTGGGCTCAATATGGAGAATGTGAGTATGTATTTCATATTGAGCATCTGTTAGTGGGTCAGGAATTGGGAGAAGACCAGAGTGCACTTGTGAATGCTGAGCGAGAGAGAGAGAGAGAGAGAGAGAGAGAGAGAGAGAAGAGAGAGAGAGAGAGATCGAGATCTAATTTTGATAAACTCCCTCTATTGGGTGAAATACCACAGTGTTCCATCACAGCAGCAAGATTTGTGACCCGTTGCCACAAGAAAAGGGAAACCAGTGAAGAGCAAACACCATTCTAAACACAGCCCATATTTCTGTTGAATTGCAACTATTTGCACATCGTTACAACACTGTATATAGCCATAATATGACCTTTGAAATGTCTCTATTCATTTGGAACTTTTATGAGTTTAGTGTTTGCTTATCATTTTTTAAAATGTTTATTTCACTTTTGTTTATTATCTATTTCAATTGCTTTGACAATGTAAACATATGTTTCCCTTGCCAATAAAGCCCCTTCAATTGAATTGAATTGAGATATTCTTGTTCATATGGCCAGGGGCAGATGGGGAAGGCATAGCCACGCTAAATGGGGGGAGAGGGACGCCTGAGAGAAAGGGAGAGAGAGCGCTTTTCCACTACAGTCAGTCGCGCCCCCTTTCATCATTCATGGACCTATCACCTTTGCTGTCCATTAACACTCTCTCCCCACCCTTTGTTCAAATCATATTTACACCACGTTTTCTGTCGTACGGTTGCCCCTCTTCGTCAAACGGTGTCAGCATTTGACCTCATCAGTCACCAGGCCTAGTCATCCAGACATGGAATTCCTCAGTTTTATATTCTATCGCAATATTTTTCTTCCCTCGTTGTCCTCATATAATGCCGGTGGACCAATTAGGCGCAATTCAATGATCAGTCGCTACTATCACTACACGAGTGCTATCTAGAACCTAAAAGGGGTTTTCGGCTGTCCCCATAGGAGAACCTTTTGAAGAACTCGTTTAGGTTCCAGGTAAAACCCTTTTGGTTTCAGGTAGAACCCTTTCCACAGACGGTTTTACATGGAATCCGAAAGGGTTCTACCTGAAACCAAAAAGGGTTCTACCTGGAACTTAAAAGGGTTCTCCTATTGGGACAGCTGAAGAACCCTTTTGGAACCCTTTTTTCTAACAGTGTATAACTACTCAGACTACTCCACCACATCCATGGCCATTGCTCTCCATACCATTCCTCATTGCCTGCCTTGGTTATTTTATGGAGTTAGTTTCCTGGGGTTTGGATGCTGGTTAGTGGGCCTGTGGAGTGGAGTCCTCTCAGGACCGTATGTGTCCTGGGCTGGGCATGGTGGATAATGGAGGGAAAGAGAGGACATCCTGGCTGTTAGCAAGGTTCCTGTACAGCACCCTGGTTAGAGCATCCAGAGCCAACAGCCTCCTGAATGGCCCACTCTTACAACTACTGACCAGACCACAGCTGCATCCAAAAACGACAAGAGCCACGGCCTAAAAACAGGACCAACAAGCTATTTTACCATCCAACCTCAGGTAGCAACAGCTCTTCAGGTTTGGCCGGCTATGCCTGGAACCTGCTGGAACCTGAACAGAATGGTTTTTGTCTCCTCTCAGACGCGGCTTTGTGTTCTGGATGTATTTTTTTAAAGAAAGCATGGGACCTGAGTTATGGTCGCTGTGTGATCAAAACAAAACCATAGGTGAGTCTGGATCATTAGCTTTACATGGGAAAACAAAACCCAGAGAAAACACAACTGACCGTACCTGCCCCTTACATACACAGCTTTAATTGGTGTTACCACTCACAAACGAATGCTATTGCACTGCATTTACAAGTGCAGTATTTTTTTAATAGCAGGTTGCCTTCCTCTCTCGTCCATCATCCTCTCTTTCCTGGGCCATGTAAAAAGTATGCATATAAAAATCAGGTTTCCAGACCAGTGCCAGAGTAAATTGGAGGGGATATGGTTAAAATATTTCCTTCTTAGAAAGCAAGGAGTCCTCGTCCTTATTTGCTATGGAACGGCGCACCTCCAGCCAGGCAGGGATGTTCTTAGGCCTCTTTGTGGGCCAGTCGAACATTCACGAAACCGCAAGTTATTATTGGAGCAGGGGAGAGACCCTATGCGTAGGCATCCTCAGCTCCCCACCCACACCCGCCCCACCACGCCACCAACACTCGCCCCGCCCCACCACGCCACCCAAACCAGCCCAACCACGTCACCCACACCCACCCCACCACGCTACCCACACCTGCCCCACCACGCCACCCACACCACCACACCACCCATACCCACCCCACCACGCCACCCACACCTGCCCCACCACGCCACCCACACCACCACACCACCCACACCCACCACACCACGCCACCCAAACCAGCCCAACCACGTCACCCACACCCTCCCCACCACACCACCCACACCCACCCCACCACGCCACCCACACCTGCCCCACCACGCCACCCACACCACCACACCACCCACACCAACCCCACCACGCCACCCACACCTGCCCCACCACGCCACCCACACCACTACACCACCCACACCCACCCCACCACGCCACCCACACCTGCCCCACCACGCCACCCACCCACACCACCACACCACCCATACCCACCCCACCATGACTCCCACAGCACACACCTTACCGCTATTCTCCTCCCTTCATTCCATATGTCTTTCCCCTGCCAGTCTACACACCTTTCTCTTAATTCACTCCTCTCTTCCCCACCCATCCCACCCATCTGCCATTACCTCATTAATTACTCCATCTATGTGACCAGTCAGAATATATGGCATCTGCCCACATAAACATGGCCAAGACCGGGGTTGTGTATGTGTGCTTCATAAAGACTTTTCTCACCTCTGTGTTTGGCTCAGAGAACACCAGGTGCCCACACATACTAATAAGCTCCTCCATAACATTTCTAATAATTTTGGCTCATCAAATACAGTACCAGTCAAAGGTTTGGACACACCTACAACTTCAAGGGTTTTTCTTTATTTTTACTATTTTCTACATTGCAGAATAATAGTGAAGACATCAACACTATGAAAAAACACATGGAATCATGTAGTAACCAACAATATTTTAGATTTTAGCTTCTTCAAAGTAGCCACCCTATGCCTTGATGACAGCTTTGCACACTTTTGGCATTCTCTCAAACAGCATCATGCGGTAGTCACCTGGACTGCATTTCAATGCACTTCAATAACAGGTGTGCCTTGTTAAAAGTTAATGTGTGGAATTGCTTTCTTTCTTAATGTGTTTCAGCCAATCAGGTGTGCTGTGACAAAGTAGAGGTGGTATACAGAAGATAGCCCTATTTGGTAAAAGACCAAGTCCATATTATGGAAAGAACAGCTCAAATAGGCAAAAAGAAATGACAGTCAATCATTACTTAAAGACATGAAGGTAGGTCAATACGGAACATTTCAAGAATTTTCAAAGTTTCTTCAACTGCAGTCGCAAAAACCATCAAGCGCTATGATGAAACTGTCTCTCATGTGGACCGCCACAGGAAAGAAGACCCAGAGTTACCTCTGCTGCAGAGGATAAATTCATTAGAGTTACCAGCCTCAGAAATTGCAGCCCAAATAAATGTTTCACAGAGTTCAAGTAACAAACACTTCTCAACATCAACTGTTCAGAGGAAGCTTGGGCCAAGAAACACAAACAATGGACATTAGACCAGTGGAAATGTGTCCTTTGGTCTGATGAGTCCAAATTTGAGATTTTTGGTTCCAACCACCTTGTCTTTGTGAGACGCAGAGTAGGTGAACGGATGATCTGCGCATGTCTGGTTCCCACCGTGAAGCATGGAAAAGGAGGTGTGATAGTGTGGGGGTGCTTTGCTGGTGACACTGTCAGTGATTTATTTAGAATTCAAGGCACCCTTAACCAGCATTGCTACCACAGCATTCTGCAGCTATACGCCATCCCTTCTGGTTTGCACTTTGTGGGACTTTCATTTGTTTTTCAACAGGTCAATGACCCAATACACCTCCAGGCTGTGTAAGGGCTATTTTTCCAAGAAGGAGAGTGATGGAGTGCAGCATCAGATAACCTGGCCTCCACAATCACCCGACCTCAATTGAGATGGTTTGGGATGAGTTGGACCGCAGAGTGAATGAAAAGCAGCCAACAAGTGCTCAGCATATGTGGGAACTCCTTCAAGACTGTTGGAAAAGCATTCCAGGTGAAGCTGGTTGAGAGAATGCCAATCTGTTATCAAGACAAAGGATTGCTACTTTGAAGAATCTAAATTCTCAAATATATTTTGATTTGTTTAACACTTTTCTGGTTACTACTTGATTCCATATGTGTTATTTCATAGTTTTGATGTCTTCACTATTATTCTACAATGCAGAAAATAGTAGAAATAAAGAAAAACCCTTGAATGAGTAGGTGTGTCCAAACTTTTGACTTGTACTGTATGTGTTTTCCCTGGAACGTTCTAACTTGTTCTACACACAAATATAAACACGATCTCCTTACATGTACTGTACATCCACAATCCCCCCCCGTCTTTATACTCCTGAGCGTTCTCAATTTCTCCTCTAGCATACTCTGCTCCCTCCACATTGCAGTCTAAATTGTTCTCCCCTCCAATGTTCATGCTACTTCTTACCCCTCTCTGTCTTCTATCCCTTTCTCCTATTACCTACTTCTCTTTGGCACCCTCTCCTCCCTCCATACCCCACTCACTCGTTTCTTCTCCACTCCAGTGCACACAATATTGTCACGGTAAATGGAGTGAGAGCTAAAGAAAATACTTCTAAAAATCTTCTTAGTATATTTTCCTTTCTGTCCAGAAGTCACGCTTACGCGCATGTACAGTGCACTGTGAAAATATTATTGTATGGTTGGCAGTTATTTTTAGTTACCTTCTTCTGGTTTGTTTTTTGCCATGTATAGCGCACGTTGTTCCATAGAATAACTCTCATATGTAAATATTAAAAAGGTAACCTGAATGAAATTTTATTTTCTGAGATGAATGAGTCTTTCTGTATGGAGCAGGCCATGCGTGAAGTACAACACAATATCTACGTCCTTGACCGCAGCAATGCTATTGGTGTTCCATCAGAATCATTTCACAAATAAAGTTAGAGCGCACGCGCACACACACACACACACACACACACACACACACACACACACACACACACACACACACACACACACACACACACACACACACACACACACACACACAAACGATAAAACTACTAAGGTAAAATATACAGTCACTTAGCCAGTCACTTACAATATACAACATTGACATTATATATAGTTTGGTTGAATGATGTACTTCAGGTGTTGTAAAGAGATTTATATACAATACTGAGTATTATTAATATGGGTAAATATTGTGTCAGGCCTACAGGAAGTTTATGAACTGATTAAAAGAACATTGATTTGATCAATGTTATATTATACTTTGATTATCCTAAATCCCATGTGTTACCTAATAAACTTTAGATGATTAATCATTAGATTGAAAAATAACATTCCATAAAAACACAACTCCTGCGAGTCACCAGCAAATCTTAGTCAAAGACGCTGACTGCAAAACTGATTCAAAGTTCGGAGTTCAATCAAAATGAACACTATTGAAGCATTTTTTTCTTTGCTACTGACTTTCTTGATTGAACAGAGAACCTTTTAATAGCAGGTAGCAGAGTGCTAGATTCAGTTAACATTAAGATCTACCGAGTCACTAGTTCACAGCTCCAGGCTATTTACAGAAGATTTGGAAGCACTTTCCGCGTCTAGCATCAATTGTCAGCAACACAGGAAGTAAACAGGGATTCAGCATTGCTCAGGGTTTATTTTTTTAAAGGTGAAAATGACCGGCTTCAACATATATAAAAAGTTGTTCTGTTTTGTTGGCTTCTTGGGTATAACCTATATATTTCTAATTAGTCCTGCGTAGATCATTACCGTCCTCTCGTGGAGTCTGTGGAAATGAAATAAATATCAGAAAAGGAACCTATTAGAACATTTTTAACCAGATCAATAACAATTCAATAATGTTAGGATGGCCAACCAAAATTCACACAGGAGTCATCAGAAAAACCTTTTTAAAATCCGTGTGTGGAAGATTTATTGCATAGTCAGGACAAGAGACATGTGGGCATTTAAAAAGTGTCATGTTTTTTTAACTGCCTGTGTTTCCTCAAATCTGGTTTGACTTCACAGTGTGCTTTCCCTCAGCCATAGCAACTGGTGTGGTGACTGGCATAAATTGCAACAAGTTTGCTATGGGTTACTGTTTCGTGTGTGTGTGTCACTGGAGGTTGGTGGCACCTTTATTGAGGAGGACGGGCTCGTGGTAACGGCTGAAGCGGAATTAGGTGGAATGGTAAAAAAAAATACATCAAACACATGGTTTCTATGTGTATGATGCCATTCCATTTGCTTCGTTCCGACCATTATTATGAGCCGTTCTCCACTCCGCAGCCCCCTGTGGTGTGTGTGTGTGTGTGTGTGTGTGTGTGTGTGTGTGTGTGTGTGTGTGTGTGTGTGTGTGTGTGTGTGTGTGTGTGTGTGTGTGTGTGTGTGTGTGATCTTGAGTAACACATTGCTTCAGGACTGACTGTCGCCAGCTTGAACCCGTCAACACAGCACATGACAGTGTTCCTCCATGGACTCTTTCTAGGAGGGGGAAAAACAGCAGGTATAAGCCCTGTACAGTTACAGTACAGGGCCTAATGCAGCAGCGGGAGAGTGATCGGCCTGTTAACAGAGTAGCTGGGGCCACTGTGGGTAAACTTTAGTCACATATGAAACCTGAGGCACGCCACGGATTATGCACAACTCCGACTGCTTTGCCAAATGAAAATGTAGATTTTGGCTGTGTGTTGGCCATTTTTCCTCCACCGCACTCCCAGTAAGTCCCTGACGCACATGGCGCTCGGATGTTATAAAAAAGCCTTTATGTATTCAATAATTGCTTAACAGTTATATAAAATGTCATTAACTGCTGGATGTTGCTTAGGTTACATCCACAGGACTACCACAGAGACCTAGCAGTTCCCTCCGCCTCCCAGCCCTCCATCACCCCGACCCTGTTAACGAGGCACCCTTGACATGCTCGGAAGCTTGTCAATCCATGGACTGACACGGAGCTAGAGTGGTCAGGTAGAGTATACCTGCCCAGCTCCAAATCATATCCCATCACGCATCACTCCCATAGCTCAGAGCATACACTAGGGCCTCCTTCCTTGATGAGGTCATCCATTCTGCCTGGTCACAGCGGTGGGTGATTTATGCCTTCTCCTGCTCCCTGCACCGCTCCACCATTGTATTTCAGCTCCATTAAAAGTAATTGGCAGAATAAATGTTTGGAGAAGGTGTGGCAGGTCAGAAGGGGGTTACCTCACATAGAAGAGAAGGAGTTTTCACTTCAGAGCGTATACAGTGTATTTTATTTTCAACTCTTCCATCAATCATCCAAGACGGAGGTCAATATTGACTCCCATGATGAAAGCTATGAATATGTTCAATTAAAGTATGGTCTGTTGATATTGATACCCCATTCGCCCGTGCCCATACTGTGAACGGTGCCAGCACACAGCACAGTGGTCTCTGAATGTATACAGTACATAATGGCTGTAGCCAACCACTGTGCAGCGCCAGCGCCACTTCCTTCTTCCCCTACTAATCCTGTCACTAATGATAGTAATGAAAAATAATTCTAATCAAATCAGCCATTCTATTTCAATTCGTCTCGCGTCCCACCTGCTCTCCGGTTTCGCTAAACAGTGGTGTAGGGGATCTGTCATTCAATCTCTGCAAACATACTGTACATTTACCCATTTGTGGTCCGGGGAACAGCGGGCTTTCTTGAGAGGGCAGTCAATTATGCCATGTCCTCACCCCAGGAACCTGGCTCCTGACCTCCAGTGTTCAGGTGGCTAGACTAGACTACTTAGTATGAGACGTTGGGCCTTTTCCTCTTGATGTAGGGGATGTGGCGGCTTTCCTGTGAACATACCTGAGTTTTCTCTCTGTTTCTTTAGGTCATTCCAATGCAAAATATCCATCAATCATGTATTGTGTGTGATTTGCTTTTCCTTACTCAGTGATGAACCTTAAATCCTTATGCAGGCTCTTTCTTTTCTGCTAAAGAGTTGGTAAGATACAGGCCCACGTTGCTTCAGATCTTGTCAAAAACAGGGGTTTCTGTCACAGATGCTGAAAATAGGCAGAAAAATATCCCATCAGACTGAGTGGGGGTCGAGAGAGAGAGGCTGGTCTTGGAGCAACAAACAAGACTGTATATTTGAACGGAATGCATAGCATCCTGCTAAAAACGGGCTGGTGTAGGCCGTCGTAGACATGTTGCATCTGTCAACCCCGGCTGTCCATGGCTGTCATCGCCCCCCCCCGAGCACCCCCCCCCCCCCAGGCCACCCCTCTGTCCTATGCCACAGCTCTCCTTCTAAATATTATTGTTGACTTAAATGGCCTGGACCGTCATACCCCCCCCCCATCTCATACAAGCTTCCCCTTTCTCTGCATGAGGACTTGGTTTATGTTACATGTGTGTGCATTTCATATAGTTTGATTTTGTTTCATATTTCAGTGTCTTTATTTACTGCCTCCCACTTGGAGGTTTACACTAGCGTAGTAGTGAGAGCTGTGTATGGAGTCTAGTGACAGCTACAAATGTAGGATCTTCATTTGATCTCTCTTTTGTTGCTGAGAATTTCTCTGTAAATTAGTAGTGTATTTGAGTTTTAAAAAGGCTTCTAACATTTGTAATTTCCACTTTTATATTTCAGACTTGATTTTCCCTAGCCAAAATTGTATCAACCCCTACAAAAATGACCATTAATTATAATTCACATAATAATTATTTCTATAACAAACTGGCTCAAATTAAGATCCTACATATGTACGAGTTTTCCTGTGCTACTGTAGATATAGAAGTGAGGGAGAGGGTACAGAAGGCTATAACAGTGGGTATATAGACATATGAAACCTTAATTTATGGAGATGGTATGCCTATCCAATATCAATTCATAATTTTACCTATGTTTGGGAACGTGTACGAAAGAGATCTTGTTGAGTAAAATGTCACACATTATTTGAAGCGCTCATTTATCTCAGCGCATTAGATCAACTTTATGTTGAGAGAGGTACATACTGTAGATACCAATAGCAGTGACTGAGCATGTGAGCATTTGCAGAGGTTGAGAAAGGCAGGAGTATGCACTTCACTCATTAAGAGGTCATCTCTCATCGCAATACGGCTGTATGCGTTTCATTATATCATCAAATAAAACGTACTAACTAGCTGACAGCAATGGGAGCAGCAGTGCAACAGCGGACTACAGAAGCCTCTACATCAGACACAGAGGGACGGTTGCCTGCAGCGCGGCTCTGTTGATCTTAAACTGTCTCCTGTCAGCTCTGAAGCTGAGGCGGTATGAGTGGGGAATGGAAAGGTGTTGGTGGGGGTGCTGTGTGTTTGGGCAGGAAGGGGTCTGGTGTGTGTGTGTGTATGTATGTATTTGTGTGGGAGATTGGCTATAGGGGTTTCACACTGGGTGTCCCATCTCCTCAGACAATCTCCAAGCTGTTATTCCCATCCATTAATCATGGGGCTAATTTGTTTTCACACGGCCTTGCTGACAGAGAGGGAATATTATTATAGAACCAGCGCTCAGGGTCATCCCGCTGCGCTGCGGACTTATTATGCCCTTCACTAAACTCCCCTCACCTCCGGCCTCCTCCCGCCTCCCAGCCGCCACTGGACGATCACACACTTACGGGTGGACGATCCGCCTGGGCCTATGGGTCTGGAGCAGTGTGTGTTTGGTGTGTGTGTGTGTTAAAAAATGAAATGGCTGGGTCTGACCCTGTCAAATGCATGGTTTCCCGTGGTGACGGGAACAATAGTCACACAGGGACCATGACACAGATCTGTAATATACAGTAGTAGTTTAAACTGGTTCTATTAAACTGTATTGTTGATAATCTTTCATAAACTTTCACACACTCACGCTTAGTCATGTGCATGGACATACCAATTCATACACAACCTCATCTAACAAAGCAAAGCAGTTCCATTTTGTCCGGGATCCCAAAGTTTTGATCAAGCCAGGTACTGTGCCTAAATATCCCTTCAACGGTTAGACAGGACAAGCTATGCTACCTTCTGCTTTGCCCTCTGGCTCTGGCTGTTTCCAAGACCATTTATTCATTCACTTTTAGCCTCCTTTACTGAATTTATGTGACCTGAGGCACGTAGCATACAGCCAGAAGGATCCAGAAAGCAGAAGGATAGGAACAGAGAGAGAGTGGAAGGTAGGAAGAGGGAAAGAGGGAGGGAAAGTGAACAGAGTGAGGGAGATAAAGAAGGAGAGAGGGGAAATGAGAGGGAATGAGAGATAATGGTGAAGGAGAGAACAGGAAGGGAGAGAGAGATGAATGGAGGCAAAGAGACACAGAGAGAGAGACACAGAGAGACAGAGAGAGAGAGAGAAAGAGAGAGATGAATGGAGTCAGAGAGAGAGAGAGAGAGAGAGAGAGAGAGAGAGAGAGAGAGAGATGAATAGAGGGAGAGAGAGAGAGAGAGAGAGAGAGAGAGAGAGAGAGAGAGAGAGAGAGAGAGAGAGAGAGAGAGAGAGAGAGAAAAGGGAAGAAGAGAATTGTAAGATAAATAAAGAGGTATAGGGTGCACTGACTGAGGGAGAGGAGAGGTTGGGGGATTTATTGGAGATACAGTATAGTCAGTGAGGAGAGGGACTGGGGAAAATAGGGAGACTGGGGAAACTAGGGAAGCTGGGAAAGATGGATTGGGCCCAGTGGCTGGACCCTGAAAAGTGGATAAATGTCTGAAATAACACATTGATAAAACCAATCATTGATTTGCCAACTGAACCAAGAAAAAATAACAACTTCATTTCAACTACTTTCTGGGTTTTTACGTTTCTCTTCTTTCCTTCGTCATCTTTTCCACCTTTCAACGTTGAACTTTCTCTTGAGCGCTCATAAATTATTTCCCAAGGGGTATAATACATTAGAACGAGCACCTCAGAAGCGACCAGCAAGAAAGTGTTACAACCTGTCTGACATAAACATATATTCGGTCCGCATCTCAGTGTTGTATAGTCTACCGCATGCACTGCAGTCTTTCATATGTACTGTACTGTATATGTATTCTGCATGTGTTGGGAGTGAGGTGTGTGTCGGTTTCCTCTGGGGTCGTTTGATTATGTCTTTGTCCGTCATCAGAGGGCTTTTAAGTGCAGGGGCCTTGCTCTGGATGACATCATGTTGGGGGTTTCAGTCAGTCAGTCCAACCTCTTTCCGCTCAGTTAATGAATAGCCCCGTGCTTTTAACGAAGCTAAACCAAGACGGGAGTCAAACCAATGAAAACACCATATATCTAAACGCTCGCCCTGTACATTGTTCAAAAAGAGATGGAGGGAAGGTGGGAGAGAGACAGAGAGAGAACAGACAATGTTATGATAAATATAGAGAGAGGTAAAGAGAGATGGAACAAGAGCATGCAAAAAGAGCGATAGATAAAGGAGGTCAGGAGAGAGACAACATGAAAAAAGAGCAAAAAGCAGTTAGAGAGAGAGATGGAGCAAGAGAAAAAGAGAGAAAGGGAGAAAGAGAGAAAAAGAGCATTTGGAAAAGAATGGTGGTATCTTTCGGGCACCATCGTTTCTTGAGTGATTGCACCTTTTCAGAAAAACCTTTCCTTCTGGAGCTGAGCCTAGCTTCTAGTGACGAAACCAGAGAGTGTAAAAATCATCGCGAAAATAAGACTTTCAATTAGATTTTCCTTACCTGATGATGTATCATTTATTTAGGAAGTGAGTGAACTCTGATCCCTGCGCTCTACCTTGGCCTCACAGTGGCACTATAGTATGGTACGCATACACACGCACGCACGCATGCACGCACACACACACACACTTTATACAGTAGAGTAAAAGATAAAGCTATTTAACCGTACCTCAAGCCGATGGAGAGGAGAAAACTGCTACTGCAGTGGCTTCATAAGACTTCAGCACCACTGCAGTGATTTGTTAATGTCTCTAATGTGTCACTCCACCCTTTAATGAATCACCATCCAACCATTGCCACTGTTCTAGATAGAATCTAACCTCCCCTCTGTGATTCATTGCATGGTCATTTTCACCATTAGGCAGAAACCAACTCAATTAAAGGTTGAACGCATGGGTTAGTATTTGCTGTATACAATCGCTCGTTTTTGTTTCTTCACCCCATAATGGGCCGCTCTGCCAAGCATATAATATAGCACTAATGTGTATTTGTGAGATTGAGCAGAGAACTCTGATTAAGATGTAGGCTACACACACGTGCACGCCCGCACGGACATGCACACGCACACGCACTCACACGGGTACAGGCACGGATACACACACACACACACACACAACCGTAGTCTAGCGTATTGAAAGTACAAATGAAAGCCAGGGTTGATTAAAGTAAAAACATCAATAAAGTCTTTGTTATTGTGTTTATTATTCCTACCTGTGACGCCGTTAGTAATTAATCCAAATCAATAAGATGCTATTTATTTGCCCTCATTTGTTTAGTTGATTTTGCCTCCTCCAGGAGGAATGAGAGGCAATCCAAAGTACATAACCAGGCAGTAATGTAGAGGCCGAACCTGCGTCGCACCTTCCCTTTAATATCCTGCTATGAAAGCTAGGTTAAATCCGATCACTGAAGGCAGTGTTCTGCACAAAAAACAAACAGAACTAGTTACCTGGGCTAAACATTCCCCTCATGTTGCCAGTCTCTCCATCTTAAACAAAATGTCCTGGATTTTTATTTTACTAGGCAAGACAGTTAAGAACAAATTCTTATTTACAATGACAGCCTACAGGGGAACAGTGAGTTAACGGCCTTGTTCAGGGGTAGAACTACATATTTTTTTACCTTGTCAGCTTGGGGATTCGATCCAGCAACCTTTTGGTTACTAGCCCAACGCTCTAACTGCTAGGCTACCTGCCGTCCCTGGATGCTGCGCATGGCAGTAAATGTGTTGGTATATTATGTTAGGTAACCTGCCCTGAATAACCATTATTTATCTAAATGAATGTGCCACTGCGATAACTGCTAAAACAGCACATGGCACGATCTACATCCAAATAAACACCCACATAGAACAATACACTACATGGCCAGAAGTATGTGGACACGCCTTCAAATATGTGGCTTCGACTATTTCAGCCACACACGTTGCTGACAGGTGCATAAAATCGAACACACAGCCATGCAATCTCCAGAGTTCAACATTGGCAGTAGAATGGCCTTACTAAAGAGCTCAGTGACTTGTTGTCGTGTATGTGTAGTAGCCTGCAACTTTTACAGTACATATTTCTACTTTTACTGTATATATTTCTACTTTTACGGTATATATATTTCTATTTTCGATACTTATACATTCATGTATTTATTGCTTCTATGCTGGAAGTGACAGGCCTGTGGAAAGTCAAACACAAGTGAAAGACCTTGTTGTTTGGGTTCCAGAAACCTCCTAGCAGATAAGGCCTAGTGTCTCCAGGGAAATGTAAGCCTGGCAGAGTCAGGATCCAATTTGGGCAACCACAAAATGAACACAAACCAAACGTTCTCAACAGTGAGGGGAGAGGAAGCTAGCGAGACAAGCCTAAGGTGTGTTTGTTCAAGGTAGCGATTGAACTTCACCGTCCTCCAATTTTATTTAACAAGGCAAGTAAGTTAAGAACAAATTATTATTTACAATGTCGGCCTACCCCAGCCAAACCCTAAACCAGACAATGTAGGGCCAATTATGCACCGCCCTATGGGACTCCCAATCACAGCTAGTTGTGATAAAACCTGGAATCAAACCAGTGTCTATAGTGACACCTCTAGTATTAAGATGCAGTGCCTTAAGACCCCTGCGCCACTCGGGAGGATCTCTGTGACCTATAATGGGAGAGAGATATTTTGTTGGATTTAATCATTTGGTCAATTGTAGCTGGTTAATGTTGTGGAGGATAGTCGGTCAACAATACTTTGACAGATTTCTTTGACATTTACATTTCAATTTCAACCAAAATGATTTCCAGGAATATTTACCAAAATAAATGGATGAAAGATGAAATAACTGAGAAGTGGAAATGTAGGCCTTGTTAACGAGGAAACAGAGCGCTCAAATATTTAGTCAGAAACTGAACATGTGCATTAAACGGTCTTTATCCTATATTGGCTGGGGCAATATAATCATGTTCATAAAATGTAAAAAGAAAACTTAACTGTGAGATTTATGGACAGAAAACAGGCCCTCTGTGACAAAGACCTGAAACTCAGAGCAACCAAATTCACATCTTTAAAAAGCAAACAGGGAGTTAATTTATAACTCTGTTTTAATAGACTGTCAGCACAGCAGAGCTAACCCATACAGTGTACCATACCCATCCCACCAGAAACCCCACAAGACGCTTGTCAATGGACTGTTCCATTTCCCTCGATAGCCCTGAAAAGCCACAGCTTTACATGCAGACTTTTCCCTACGTTTGTATTATTTTTCATTCATCAGACTCCCTTAGACTCTATTGACTTTACAGCTTCTGTTGCCACACAATGACTTCAATGTCCATTGTGCTTTTGGCTCAATAGCAGGAATGAAACTGAGTTCTGCTGAGAGTGAGTATTTTTTATTCATCGTCAACTTCCTAGTAATTGAAAACCATTCAATCTAATCTAACTACTATGTCATTGGTAGATCACATTTTACCTCAGGATTAGGAACTTAACACAAGGGACGGGGTTGAGAGGGTCCAGGAAATAATCAGTATTTCGCTTGTTCCATTTTAAGAGTTGAAGTCTCATGTGACCCTGTAATTCAATTTCTCCTCACAAATAAGCGCATCGAACTGACTGCTCTGACCTCTGTGATTCCCTCCGACACTTTACCATGATGTGTTTACCTCTCAAAGAGATCTAACATACACCAGGGGTACATTAGCAGTGGATGGGGAGACTTGGTGAAATCATGCAGGCCATTTGTATAATCAGGAAATCAGTCCAGTTGTAGGGTAAGCACATTTTTGAGAGGATGGTAACATGGTTGGTCATGTTGAAAAATGAAATGGGTATTTATTTGTAGCAAGGAGATCTTATCTTAAAAACCCCTAAGGGCATAGGGGTAACATCTTATCTCACCTCATTTGCTCACATTGTATATAGACTTATTTCTCTACTGTATTATTGACTGTATGTTTGTTTTACTCCATGTGTAACTCTGTGTTGTTGTATGTGTCGAACTGCTTTGCTTTATCTTGGCCAGGTCGCAATTGTAAATGAGAACTTGTTCTCAACTTGCCTACATGGATAAATAAAGGTGAAATAAAATAAATACAAAAATTAAAAACATATGGCATTTTTTTTTTAAGATGGTCACTCCAAGAATCATTTAGCTAATTGATTTAGAATTTTAGGACCCATGTAAGAACAGTATCAATAAAAAAAAATGTATTTAAAATATTGGATGAAACATTGTATTTGGCATTACTGCTAATACCCCATAAAAACACATTAGAAAACATTTTCATGCATGGCAAAACAGAATGTTTTGAAGTGCCTGCCCTATGTCTGAGAGATATAAGAAAGACCAGATTATTATCCCCCCCATATTTAACCCCTTTTTTGTTGGCACTAAAATACTTCCATAAGGCCATACATTTTTTTCACTGGTAATGGGTTACCTTCAAAAGTTGTGTAAGGCTTGTGGGCATCGTAGAGCAAAACAACCGACATCGGTGGATGTGGTGGATTGAGACGCCACCCGTGCAAACAGTTATCTCTAGATTAAACAGAAGGGGAATTTTGTATTATTTTAATTAGATTTCCACGTGGACGGTGACTCTAGTTATACAAGGTTGGGCTGGTTATAACTGTTTAGGACAAAAACCACCCAGCTCAACAGATCTAGGGTAACTGAAACTGCTCTCTCTCTCTCTCTCTCTCTCTCTCTCTCTCTCTCTCTCTCTCTCTCTCTCTCTCTCTCTCTCTCTCTCTCTCTCTCTCTCTCTCTCTCTCTCTCTCTCTCTCTCCCTCTCTCTCTCTCTCTCTCTCTCTCTCTCTCTCTCCTCTCTCTCTCCCATCCATCTCTCCCTTCTTCCCCCCCCCTCTCCGCTCTCTCTTTGTTTGTGGTGAGGTAACAAGAGATCAAGGAAAGTGATATTCTGACAAGAAGATACATGTCCACAAAGCGGCACGGCGGGCTGTCCAGCTCCCGCCTATTCTTTCTTTGGATTGGTGAATAAACCTAGGACCGAGAGGCATGGAGAGGTGATATTAGAATAAGATTGAAATTAGGCTAACTATCAGAATTGTTGCCACCTGGAAATGGCAGAGCCATTTCTGCTTTGTGCACCTTTAAAGAAAGGCAGTAGCTTCTGTCACAGCTCTTAATCCACACTGTAACTGATAAGGGCTTAATGACCTCTCAAAGTCGTTTTTTATCTCTTTATTTCCTCTGCTGTTTTGGTTGTAATTACCTGAGAATTAATCTCTGGCAGCTTCTGCTCTAGTCTTGTCCTCTGATTTGTGGGGAAAGACCCTCAGGCAACCTGTGCATTTTCACATCTTGAAAGAAAAGCAAAACCCTAAACTCAATCCTGAGGTTTGGAGAGGTGATATAATTTAAAGTTATTAAAGTGTAAGGAAGAGGTTGGCATAATGTTTTCCTGGTAATGGTAAATTAGTCAAATAAGGGCCTGAAAAGAGGAGCCAACAGCAACGGATGGATTTTTTGGGGGGAAAAGTGATATTTTTCTGATATTTTGGGGGGAATGGAGGGCGGGGTGGTGGTGAAATTTCAAGGATTTATGAGGTCTTATTCCACCTGGAATAGCAAATGAATCCAATGTTTGGTTTTAAGATTGGGAAACACTTTTAAGAATGGCAGATTAATTTGTCAAATGTGAAGCGCGAGAGGGGTGTGGGGGGAGGGGGGGTGGGTGCAAGAGAGAGATGGTGACATGGAAAGAAGGGAGCTGGACAGTGTAACAGTGTTAGGTCTACACCTTGCTAAGCCTTTATAGAGTCTGCCCCTTCACCCCTATATTATCGAGATTAGTCTCAGACAATAGGAACCATAATAAGACTTTAAAATGTTAATCTAGGAGTGCAGCTTAGTTCCATGTACAGTATATCATAGTTAGACTAATCAAATCAAATGTATTTATATAGCCCTTCTTACATCAGCTGATACCTCAAAGTGCTGTACAGAAACCCAGCCTAAAACCCCAAACAGCAAGCAATGCAGGTGTAGAAGCACGGTGGCTAGGAAAAACTCCCTAGAAAGGCCAAAACCTAGGAAGAAACCTAAAGAGGAACCAGGCTATGAGGGCTAGCCAGTCCTCTTCTGGCTGTGCCAGGTGGAGATTATAACAGAACATGGCCAAGATGTTCAAATGTTCATAAATGACCAGCATGGTCAAATAATAATAATCACAGTTGTCGAGGGTGCAACAAGTCAGAACCTCAAGAGTAAATGTCAGTTGGCTTTTCATAGCCGATCATTGAGAGTATCTCTACTGCTCCTGCTGTCTCTAGAGAGTTGAAAACAGCAGGTCTGGGACAGGTAGCACGTCCGGTGAACAGGTCAGGGTTCCCTAGCCGCAGGCAGAACAGTTGAAACCGGAGCAGCAGCACAGCCAGGTGGACTGGGTACAGCAAGGCGTTATCATGTCAGGTAGTCCTAAGGCATGGTCCTAGGGCTCAGGTCCTCCGAGAGAGAGAAAGAAAGAAAGAAAGAGAGAAAGAGAGAATTAGAGAGAGCATACTTAAATTCACCCAGGACACCGGATAAGACAGGAGAAATACTCCAGATATAACAGACTGACCTTAGCCCCCCAACACATAAACTACTGCAGCATAAATACTGGAGGCTGAGACAGGAGGGGTCAGGAGACACTGTGGCCCCATCTGACGATACCCCCGGACAGGGCCAAACAGGAAGGATATAACCCCACCCACTTTGCCAAAGCACAGCCCCCACACCACTAGAGGGATATCTTCAACCACCAACTTACCATCCTGAGACAAGGCCGAGTATAGCCCACAAAGATCTCGCCACGGCACAACCCAAGGGGGGGCGCCAACCCAGACAGGAAGACCATGTCAGTGACTCAACCCACTCAAGTGACGCACCCCACCTAGGGACGGCATGGAAGAACACCACTAAGCCAGTGACTCAGCCCCTGTAATAGGGTTAGAGGCAGAGAATCCCAGTGGAGAGAGGGGAACCGGCCAGGCAGAGACAGCAAGGGCGGTTCGTTGCTACAGAGCCTTTACGTTCACCTTCTCACTCCTGGGCCAGACTACACTCAATCATAGGAACCACTGAAGAGATGAGTCTTCAGTAAAGACTTAAAGGTTGAGACCGAGTCTGCATCTCTCACATGGGTAGGCAGACTATTCCATAAAAATTGAGCTCTATAGGAGAGAGCCCTGCCTCCAGCTGTTTGCTTAGAAATTCTAGGGACAATTAGGAGGCCTGCGTCTTGTGACCATAGCATACGTGTAGGTATGTATGGCAGGACCAAATCGGAAAGATAGGTAGGAGCAAGCCCATGTAATGCTTTGTAGGTTAGCAGTAAAACCTTGAAATCAGCCCTTGCCTGTTTGGGATAGGGGGCAGTATTTTCACGGCCGGATAAAAAACGTACCCGATTTAATCTGGTTACTACTCCTGCCCAGAAACTAGAATATGCATATAATTAGTAGATTTGGATAGAAAGCACTCTAAAGTTTCTAAAACTGTTTGAATGGTGTCTGTGAGTATAACAGAACTCATATGGCAGGCCAAAACCTGAGAAGATTCTATACAGGAAGTGCCCTGTCTGACAATTTGTTCTCCTTCTAGGGCATCTCTATCAAAAATACAGCATCTCTGCTGTAACGTGACATTTTCTAAGGCTTTCATTGGCTCTAGGAAGGCGCCAGAAAGTGGAATGAGAGCTCTCCAGTCTCTGGGCAAAAAACAGCAGGGGTTTTTGTGAGTGGTCCTTCTGGGAACAATGACACTGAGGCGCGCGTGCACGAGAAGACTCAATTTTTTTCTTTCAGTGTTTGAACGAATACATCGTCGCCCGGTTGGAATATCATCACTATTTTACGAGAAAAATAGCATTAAAATGTATTTTAAACAGCGTTTGACATGCTTCGAAGTACGGTAATGGAATATTTTTTAAAAAATTGTCACGAAATGCGCCAGCGCGTCACCCTTTGGATAGTGACTTGAACGCACGAACAAAACGGAGCTATTTGGATATAACTATGGATTATTTCGAACCAAAACAACATTTGTTGTTGAAGTAGAAGTCCTGGGAGTGCATTCTGACGAAGAACAGCAAAGGTAATCAAATTTTTCTCATAGTAAATCTGAGTTTGGTGAGGGCCAAACTTGGTGGGTGTCAAATTAGCTAGCCGTGATGGCCGGGCTATCTACTCAGAATATTGCAAAATGTGCTTTCACCGAAAAGCTATTTTAAAATATGACACCGCGATTGCATAAAGGAGTTCTGTATCTATAATTCTTAAAATAATTGTTATGTATTTTGTGAATCGTGAGTAATTTAGTAAATTCACCGGAAGTTTTCGGTGGGTATGCTAGTTCTGAACAAAACATGCTAATGTAAAAAGCTGTTTTTTGATATAAATATGAACTTGATTGAAGAAAACATGCATGTATTGTATAACAGTGTCATCTAATGAAGATCATCAAAGGTTAGTGCTGCATTTAGCTGTGGTTTTGGTTTTTGTGACATATATGCTAGCTTGAAAAATGGCTGTGTGATTATTTCTGGCAGGGTACTCTCCTGACATAATCTAATGTTTTGCTTTCGCTGTAAAGCCTTTTTAAAATCGGACAATGTGGTTGGATTAACGAGAGTCTTATCTTTCAAATGGTGTAAAGTAGTCATATGTTTGAGAAATTGAAATTATAGCATTTTTAAGGTTTTTCGTGTTTCGACCAGGCGCTACCATTGGATATTGGTGTCCATAAGAGGTTTTACCAGGAAGCCAGTGTAGGGAGGCTAACACTGGAGTAATAGGATCCAATATTTTGGTTGTAGTCAGGATTCTACCAGCCGTATTTAGCACTAACTGAAGTTTATTTAGTGCTTTATCCGGGTAGCCGGAAAGTAGAGCATTGCAGTAGTCCAACCTAGAAGTAACAAAGGCATGGATTAATATTTCTGCATCATTTTTGGACAGAAAGTTTCTGATTTTTGCAATGTTACGTAGATGGAACAAAAATTGCCCTTGAAACAGTCTTGATATGTTCTTCAAAAGAGAGATCAGGGTCCAGAGTAACGCCGAGGTCCTTCACAGTTTTATTTGAGACGACTGTACAACCATCAAGATTAATTGTCAGATTTAACAGAAGATCTCTTTGTTTCTTGGGACCTATAACAAGCATCTCTGTTTTGTCCGAGTTAAAAAGTAGAAAGTTTGCAGCCATCCACTTCCTTATGTCTGAAACACAGGCTTCTAGCAAGGGCAGTTTTGGGGCTTCACCATGTTTCATTGAAATGTACAGCTGTGTGTCATCCGCATAGCAGTGAAATTTAACATTATGTTTTTGAATGACATCCCCAGGTAAAATATATAGTGAAAACAATAGTGGTCCTAAAACGGAACCTTGAGGAACACCGAAATTTACAGTTGATTTGTCAGAGGACAGACGATTCACAGAGACAAACTGATACCTTTCCAAGAGATAACATCTAAACCAGGCCAGAACTTGTCCGTGTAGACCAATTTGGGTTTCCAATCTCTCCAAAAGAATGTGGTGATCGATGGTATCAAAAGCAGCACTAAGACTACATAGGATGTTTCTGTCACATCTTACTCAGAGGGCTTTGGATGCCTGAACACCAACCATAAAGATTTATTTTTCATATTTTTTCATTTCACCTTTATTTAACCAGGTCGGCCAGTTGAGAACAAGTTCTCATTTACAACTGCAACCTGGCCAAGATAAAGCAAAGCAGTGTGACAAAAACAACAACACAGAGTTACACATAAACAAACGTACAGTCAATAACACAATAGAAAAATCTATGTACAGTGTGTGCAAATCTAGAAGAGCAGGGAGGTAAGGCAATAAATAGGCCATGGAGGTGAAATAATTACAATTTAGCATTAACACTGGAGTGATAGATGTGCAGATGACAATGTGCAAGTAGAGATACTGGGGTGCAAAAGAGGAAGAGTATAAATAACAATATGGGGATGAGGTACTTGGGTGTGCTATTTACAGATTGGCTGTGATGCTTAAAGTTAGAGAGGGAGACATAAGACTCCAGCTTCAGTGATTTTTGCAATTCGTTCCAGTCATTGGCAGCAGAGAACTTGAAGGAAAGGTGGCCAAAGGAAGTGTTGGCTTTGGGGTTGACCAGTGAGATATACCTGCTGGAGCGGGTGCTACGGGTGGGTGTTGCTATGGTGACCAGTGAGCTGAGATAAGGCGGGGCTTTACCTAGCAAAGACTTATAGATGACCTGGAGCCAGTGGTTTGGCGACGAATATGTCGTGAGGTCCAGCCAACGAGAGCATATAGGTCGCATTGGTGGGTAGTATATGGGGCTTTGGTGACAAAACGGATGGCACTGTGATAGACTACATCCAATTTGCTTAATTAGAGTGTTGGAGGCTATTTTGTAAATGACATGTTTGGCACCATGAGTGAAGGGGGCTTTGTTGCGAAATAGGAAGCCGATTCTAGATTTAATTTTGGATTGGAGATGCTTAATGTGAGTATGTAAGGAGAGTTTACAGTCTAACCAGACACCTAGGTATTTGTAGTTGTCCACATATTCTAAGTCAGAACCGTCCAGAGTAGTGATGCTAGTAGGGCGGGCGGGTGCGGGCAGCAATCGGTTGAAGAGCATGCACTTAGTTTTACAAGCATTTAAAAGCAGTTGGAGGCCACGGAAGGAGTGTTGTATGGCATTGAAGCACGTTTGGAGGTTTGTTAGCACAGTGTCCAAAGAAGGGCCAGATGTATACAGAATGGTGTCGTCTGCGTAAAGGTGGATCAGAGAATCACCAGCAGCAAGAGCGACATCATTGATATACACAGAGAAAAGAGTTGGCCCGAGAATTGAACCCTGTGGCACCCCCATAGAGACTGCCAGAGGTCCGGGCAACAGGCCCTCCGATTTGACACACTGAACTCTATCTGAGAAGTAGTTGGTGAACCAGGCGAGGCAGTCATTTGAGAAGCCAAGGCTGTTGAGTCTGCCAATAAGAATGTGGTGATTGACAGAGTCAAAAGCCTTGGCCAGGTCGATGAAGATGGCTGCACAGTACTGTCTCTTATCGATGGTGGTTATGATATCTTTTAGGACCTTGAGCGTGGCTGAGGTGCACCCATGACCAGCTCGGAAACCAGATTGCATAGTGGAGAAGGTACGGTGGGATTCGAAATGGTCGGTGATCTGTTTGTTAACTTGGCGTTCGAAGATTTTAGAAAGGCAGGGCAGGATGGATATAGGTCTATAACAGTTTGGGTCTAGAGTGTCTCCCCCTTTGAAGAGGGGGATGACCGTGGCAGCTTTCCAATCTTTGGGGATCTCAGACGATAAGAAAGAGAGGTTGAACAGGCTAGTAATAGGGGTTGCAACAATTGCGGCGGATAGTTTTAGATTATTTTGCAGCTCTTTCAGAACGTCAGCTGTCTGGATTTGGGTGAAGGAGAAGCGGGGCGGGGGGCCTTGGGCAAGTTGCTACAGGGGGTGCTGAGCTGTTGGCTGTGGTAGGTGGAAAGCATGGCCAGCCATAGACAAATGCTTATCAAAATGATCGATTATCATAGATTTATCGGTGGGGACAGTGTTTCCTAGCCTCAGTGCAGTGGGCAGCTGGGAGAAAGTGCTCTTATTCTCCATAGACTTTACAGTGTCACAAAACTTTTTGGAATTAGTGCTATAGGATGCAAATTTCTGTTTGAACTGACTGAGTATATTGATTCCTGACTTCCCTGAAAAGTTGCATATTGCGGGGGCTATTCGACGCCACAGGATGTTTTTGTGCTGGTCAAGGGCAGTCAAGTCTGGGGTGAACCAAGGGCTATATCTGTTCTTAGTTCTACATTTTTTGAATGGGACATGCTTATTTAAGATGGTGAGGAAAGCACTTTAAAAGAGCAACCAAGCATTCTCTAATGACGGGATAAGGTCAATATCCTTCCAGGATACCCGGGCCAGGTCGATTAGAAAGGCCTGCTCGCTGAAGTGTTTTAGTGAGCATTTGACAGTGATGAGAGGTGGTCGTTTGACCGAGGACCCATTACGCACGCACGCAATGAGGCAGTGATCGCTGAGATCCTGGTTGAAGACAGCATAGCTGTATTTAGAAGGCAAGTTGGTCAGGATGTTATCTAAGAGGGTGCCCATGGTTACGGATTTAGTGTTGTACCTGATAGGTTCCTTGATGATTTGTGTGAGATTGAGGGCATCTAGTTTAGATTGTAGGACAGCCGGGGCGTTAAGCATGTCCCAGTTTAGGTCACCTAACAGTACGAACTCTGAAGATAGAGAGATAAGATTCAGTAGTCGCTACTACGCTCGGCGAGCTGGAGACACGGCGATTCAGACAGATAGCGGTCCGGGGCTAGCAGATGGGCCTCCGGGTACATCGGAACCGAAGAGACTGTTGAAACCACCTCGGGCGGTTATTGGCTGATGGACCTCTTTGGCTAGCTGGGAGATGGGCCTAGCTCGAGGCTAGCTCCAGGCTATCTGGTGCTTGCTTTGGGACAGAGACGTTAGCCAGGAGTAGCCACTCGGATAGCAGCTAGCTAGCTGCGATGATCCAGTGTAAAGGTTCAGAGCTTGCAGTAGGAATCCGGAGATGTGGTAGAGAAAAAGCAGTCCGATATGCTCTGGGTTGATATCGCGCTGTGCAGACTGGCAGGAATTGACCAGGCTGAGGCTGGTTGATGTCTGAGTTAACGGTGATGACCGCTAGCAGTGGCTAACTGACTACTAGCTAGTAGCTAGTTAGCTGGCTAGCCCCTGATGGGGTTCCGGTTCTAAAGTATACACAAATAGCAGATTTGTACCACATTGGCTGAGGTGGGTTGCAGGAGAGTATGTTCAGTCAATAGATGGAAATTGAGATTAAAAATATATACGAAATATATACGAAGAAAACAATACATACACGGGACGGGACGGGACAAGACAAGACAAGACAAGACAAAACAGACTGCTACGCCATCTTGGATTACAAATGATGCCAAGCTTGATGGAGACACCAAGCATAGAGGGGAACTGGAGCAAAACAAACTCTTTGACCACAGTGTCACCCCTCTCCCATCATTACTGAATGTAACCTACCATATACTTCACTTCACACAGCTTTATACATGTTTTGCGGAGTGAATAGGACTCTGGGACCCGGGGATCCTCAGTCCTCAGGTTTCCATGGGATATAAGAACTGCAGTGGAACCAGGGGCTATGTAAATTACCCATGCTGCCCCTGACCCACCGTCTGTTGGAAACGTCAGCCAATTCTTTGTGACATGGCAACCTCTTTCGTTACACACACACACACACACACACACACACACACACACACACACACACACACACACACACACACACACACACACAACGATAGTGGAACAAACCACAGGCCTACTGTATACTGCCACTGGCTCATATGATTGCTGGAAGGCATTCAACACCACAGAAACAGCACCGCAGCTTTGCATTATCGCTTTTCTCTATTTTCCTTTTCAGTACTCCTCCATTTTGTTTTGCAGATGTTATTTACAGATGACCGAGACAAAACAGGCGTCTTGTTTCTATTTCGGCTCTCCGTGTTTACCTGTCAGAGGGGAGTAAGTTGGGTCTCGCTCGTGTCGCTCCACTGTTCCATCATTGTGTTGTTGTTGTCTGGTTACTTCGGCAACCCGCGCGGACCCGCTGGCCCTCCGTGTAGTAACGTTAGCGTCGGCCAGGAGCCGGAGTTTATTATGACACGTCGCCACTCTCCGCCAACCACATGGACCCCTGTTTGTTTGAACAAGAGGTCCCCTCCCTTTCTCTCCACTGTAGAGAAAAGACAAGTCTGAACTGTCACTTGGAGTGAGAGAGAGAGAAGGAGGGAGGGATTGGGATGTGTGTCGGGGGGACAACTGAGGTCGCCCATCAATAGAGCGAGGGTGGGCCTCTCCGTGACTAATTGAAATCTTCCAGAGGTCTCTCTCTTTCTCGCCCTCCCCTTCTCCCTCTCAGTCTCTCTCTGTCTCCTTCAACCCAGACAGCCAGCACCAACATGTTTCCAGTGGGTGGCTCAGAAGAAAATGGATTGTCCGAGGGAAACAATTCTGACCACTGAGTAATGGCTTTCCTCCCCAGCGACGGGAACCAGGCTCCACACGGCATCACTCACCTTGCTGGGCCGGCACAAATACATCACCTCGCATCAGTGACAATAACAACAGTAATGCCTCAAGTAATCGTCTGGGTGTCTGAGCCTTCTAATTGGACATTAAGTGCTCTTAACGTGGACTTTTTGCTTAGCCAGACAGTGAAATTGAGGGTACGGAGCAGGGCCTGGATGCGTGGGGAGCCATTATGGAAAATACAAACATGGGAGAAATCATGGCGTGGCATGCATGGGGAGACTAAAATGGCCTCCTATAGGCCCAGACTACTAAGAAACACCTATGTGAGAGAGAGGAAGGAGAACTTGGTTGATGTTTTGAATCGAAAGTGGAGAGAGAGTATAAGAGTGAGGGGAGGGAGAGAGAAGGAAAGAGAGTGAGAGGGAGGGGGTATTGACATCACTCTGCTCCCTCCGTCTCAATCAACAGGCCAATGAAACATGACCTGATATCCATTTTTCATTTCAAGGTTTATTATGGAATTTAACGATACGTTCAGTGAAAAAAGGCCACACAACGCACACGTATAGGTGAGTGTGGGGCATCTACCCTCTAGTCTACCCTCTACCCCCTGGTTCAGTGCTTGTGGGGGTCAACAGTCTATACAGACACCCAGGGGTCTATGTAATACACACCAACAGCACATAAGCCAACTGGGACAAGTCAGGATCAAGACTGCCTGCCTGGCTGACTGAATGGGTCCATATTTATCACTAACCTTGGTCTGACCGGGATCTTATACCGAAACAATCAACCAGACATTATTTATACTTACATATACATATATATATAGATATATATTTAGTCAGTAATTATAGATAAGGTTACATTGAAGGTTTAATCAGTCGATTACAAGGCGAGTCATAGCAGAAACCGGCTGACCCCGTGGATCTCCATGGCCTGGCGTATTAGGCTTCATTTCTAAATTGACGGGTGTGTGGGTCTGATATTGGACCGGTTCATGTTACTACCTTCTCACAGAGACCTCACTCTGTTCTCCTTTAGGTTCACCCAAAGCCCTCAAAGGTAAACCCCAATATGGATGATTTGAGAAGGTACAAGAGCGTGAAACGCGATTCAGTTACAGTGCAATCTTGGGCTAAGACTACTATTTTATTACAGATGGTTGATCAAATTTAGAAATTGAATTAGGTGTCCGTTATCAGTTCTAATGGCTATTTATTTCATCTCAGGGGTTACGAAGGGGCGCTGCGGAGAGAGAGGGAGAAAAACTTAATGTGGCTCTTTACAGCACAGTAGTCCCATATGGATTTCAGCAGTGTTTTCTTTGGAACTTACTGTGTGTGCTTGAAGATATGCTTCACAGCCTGTGTACTGAAGTCATATTCATAAGACCAGAGTCTTCATCATATCAACAGCTTTTACTTTCTTTAACAGCCATTCATCATACTTCCAAAACAGTTGTGGAAAAGCAGATGTCTATGTAATCTCCAAAGTTGTGCTAAAGTAACCAGGTGGTAAAGTGAGCAGGATCACCTCTTGGTTTGTGAAAATGTTATTTCTAACTTTGAAACTCCATTATGTTGTAGATTGGGGTTTTTCAGTACATTTGTTTTACTCATAAGGTTATTGTATTGTTATGTAGACATACTGTATTGGTTTTGTTGGGTTTAAGCTACACCGGTAGACCTATGTATTTCTCAGACATTTGCACTGTGCTTCAACAAAATGTTTTTCTGTAATGCTAGGCTAGAGACACCAAGCATCAGGGTCGTGCACAGGCCTTTTGGGGGGCATGTAAAAAAAATATTTTACTAAAATGGCACTGCTCAACGGTGACAGACATGTTGAGCAATTATTAAAACAAGAGGGAAAATCAGAACAATCTGATGAATCTGGTCAACTATTTTGAATAACTGCTGCATTTATTAACAATGACCAACTAAATTCCAGTCAAAATAATAGATTGTAAGAAATACAGTGGCCTGCCATTAATACGTTGCACTTGGAAAGTATTCAGACCCAATTACTTATTCCACACTTTGTCACATTGTGTTCCTCATCAAATCTTAATGTGGCTCTTAGACAATAACCAAAAATTACAAAACCAAATTTTTTTTTTGAAATGTTTGCAAATGTATAAAAAAATAAAATAATGAAATATCACATTTACATAAGTATTCAGATCCTTTACTCAGTCTTCTTGGGTATGACGCTACAAGCTTGGCACACCTGTATTTGGAAAGTTTCTCCCATTCTTCTCTACAGATCCTCTCAAGCTCTGTCAGGTTGGATGGTGAGCGTCTCTGCACAGGTATTTTCAGGTCTCTCCAGAAATGTTTGATTGGGTTCAAGTCCTGGCTCTGGCTGGGCCACTCAAGGACATTCAGAGACTTGTCCCGAAGCCACTCCTGCGTTGTCTTGGCTGTGTGCTTAGGGTTGTTGTTCTGTTGGAAGGTGAATCTTCTCCCCAGTCTGAGGTCCTGAGCGCTCTGGAGCAGGTTTTCATCAAGGATTTCTCTGTACTTTGCTGCGTTCATCTTTCCCTCAATCTTGACTAGTGTCCCAGTCCCTCCCACTGAAAAACATCCCCGCAGAATGATGCTGCCACCACCATGCTTCACCGTAGGGATGGTGCCAGGTTTCCTCCAGACGTGACACTTCCCATTCAAGCCAAAAAGTTCAATCTTGGTTTCATCAGACCAAAGAATGTTGTTTCTCATGGTCTGAGAGTCCTTTAGGTGCCTTTTGGCAAACTCCAAGTGGCTATCATGTGCCTTTTACTGAGGTGTGGCTTTCGTCTGGCCACTCTACCATGAAGGCCTGATTAGTGGAGTGCTGCAGAGATGGTTGTCCTTCTGTAAGTCTTCTCCCATATCCACAGAGGAACTCTGGAGTTCTGTCAGAGTGACCATCAGGTTTTTGGTCACCACCCTGACCAAGGCCGTTCTCCCCCGATTGCTCAGTTTGGCAGGGCGGCCAGCTCTAGGAAGAGTCTTGATGGTTCCAAACATCTTCCATTTAAGAATGATGGAAGCCACTGTGTTCTTGGGGACCTTCAATGCTACATACATTGTGTGTTACCCTTCCCCAGATCTGATCCTCGACACAATCCTGTCTCAGAGCTTTACGGGCAATTCCTTCGACCTCATGGCTTGGTTTTTGCTCTGACATGCATTGTCAACTGTGGGACCTTATATAGACAGGTATGTGCCTTTCCAAATCATGTCCAATCAGTTGAGTTTACCACAGGGACTCCAATCAAGTTGTAGAGACATCTTAAGGATCAATGGAAACAGGATGGAACTGAGCTCAATTTCGAGTCTCATAGCGAAGGGTCTGAATACTTATGTAAATATGGTATTTTTTTATAAATTTGCAAAAAAATCTATAAACCTGTTTTTGCTTTGTTATATTGGGGTATTGTGTGTAGGTTGATGAGTAATTTTTTGTTTGAATCCGTTTTAGAATAAGGTTGTAACGTAACAAAATGTGTAAAAAGTCAATGGGTCTGAATACTTTTCGAATGCACTTTATAGCCAGTAACCACCCAAAATATGAAAATGATCAATCAACGATGAGTCAGTAGTCGATCTCTAAACTGTATTTGATATGGATAATAAACGTAGGCCTGCTCTGCTTTTGCCAGGCAAAACTGAACGAAATGAAACAAGTCCTTTCTGATCACTAATTTGGACATTCCCGTCCGTTTTTGCACGCCAATGCTGGTGACTGGTTAATCAAGACAACAAACGTCTTTGGTTCGGAAGCATAGATGAGAATTTAACGACGACTTGCGGGCAGTGGGTTCAGAACAACAATGAAAAAAAATGTACACCAAAACAATTTACCACCACCTAAAAGGGTACTTTGGAGACTGGAAGAGCGAAGGGGCATGTTTTCTGCGCAGGTTGAGCCATATCTGTGCACGTGCCTGCCAAGCATGTGCTACAAGTAGATATGCTTTAGACTCAGTTCTAAAGCTCTAAAGCTCTCTAAGCAATCTCTCTTAACCATCCCTTCAACGAAATCCAAGGGTTGAGGTAGACACACTGGTCCAACTTATCAAACACTGCCAAAGGCTGCAATGGTGGCTTTAAAGTATTGCAGCTTTAGAGAATGATGTAATGGCATTTCTACTGCTTACCATGTCAATCATTTCATTCAGGTCATATACTCTTAACAGTAGAGGGTTAGAGACACTACAACTCAGTGACGGACTGTGCAGGTTATAACACATGGTTAAAATGGCCGCATGTGTAAGAAGCACTGATGATGATGTAATAGAGTAATGGTGATCTCCCCCAGAGAGTTGTATGTGTGTGTGTTTCAGATCTGCTCTGGGACACTACGCTACACTACACACCAAAAACATCTGAGTAGACGTCTTCAGGGTACACTTTCTAAGTGTCCCTTTCTTTTCCACAGCTCACAGCGACACCCCAGAGGCCAATGTCACCCTAACCCCCACACAAAACCCCTGTGGCGCCCGACCAACTGCGTTTTTGGGAGGTTTGGGGGGGGGGGTTCAATCCCTCTCCTGTTATTGGACAAGGGGCTGTACGCATGCGCTCCTGTGCAGCGTGCGTTAGGGTGCTTGCTTAGCATATGGCGGTGCGTGAATTGTCATGATGTGGTTTGCACAGCTCACTGTACACATAATAAACTGTATCGGACACCCTATAAATCTTGGAGGGGGGGAGTAAATTATGCGGGTGAATGGCGGGTGGAATATCGCGACCTGACGAAGGAACGAGCTAATGTGAAAGAATAGGGAGATTGAGGGTGGTGGGGTGTAGAGGGGGATCTGGGGTGGGGGGGTATAGAGGGGTGTTTGTGGTACTGTAGGACATGGTATGACATCCCAACAGTGTAGCATTCACAAGGGGTTAATAGGGAAGGTGTTTTGAAAGACTATGTATGCCGTTCAGTTTCTTTTAGAAAAGGTGGTCTGTGGAAAGAATTCAATGTCTACCTGCAGCATAATGAGGTTAAATTATTCTCCCACCGCTGCCATCGGGGTCTGGCAGCGAGGTGCGGAGACAGTTCGTAGGGCTAGTCAGGGCCTGCAAGACTGTTTTCACTCAAAATAAAATAACAGAAATGGAACCTTCCAATTAATTTCCATTTACATATCCCTGGCTCCAGTTTCCATTGGGGAGGGCCTGGGCATGTGAGGCGCTGTTGCAGTCGCCGGGGTGATTACCCAGTATGATTAGATGGTAAGTAATTCCCCAGGGGCTGCAATTCATTTGAAATTAGCTAAACATACCAGGTGCACTGGCGTCATGTTGCGTACGGGTGTGACTGACTTCTTCCACCTTTTATACACACATACACACACACTTGTTCATGGTTCAAATCGGCACACGGGTGCGCACACACAAACAAAGTGGCCAAGGTTTATTATTGGGAGTTTAGTCTAACCTCGCCACTCCTCTCAGCGCGGTGACGTCCAGTGGTAAACACACACAGATTAGTGCAGTTCGTTTGCTTTCAGGGGGTTGGTGCCGTAGCCATGTGTCCTGGCAGTACAGTTTGTCACCTGCCCCATAGAGAGAGCGAGAGAGAGAGAAACAATGACAGAAAGAGGAGAGAGGGTAATGTCATGGCTCTCAGCCTGAGTAGAGGGAAGGAAAGAGCGTCTCCAGAGTGACTATGAGGTGACTGGGATGTCTCAGTAAGACAGGACATCAACCCTGACTCCAAACACAGCGGCCAGTCAGAAGGCTGTACAAGCAGGTTAGGGAATCTCCTGTGGTGGCCTAACACAGCCTGTGATCAGGCTGTGATGGATTTGCAACTGAGTCGTATCGGCAGCCATAACCCTATATACCAAGGATACAGGCTACTGCTCCTGATAGACCACCAGGGATGGGGAACCCCACAAGACTTCTTTCAATGACCCTTAAAAAACAGACCGCCTGTTTTTCTCCCTGCAGACGTCGTGAGAGCGTGACACTCACCCTGGTCGGCCCATTTAGGTGAGTGATGGGTGAGCAGATTTTCTTAAAACAGCAACAATTATCTGCGTGCAATTAGCTAGCCACCCGTGCAATTACACCCCACTCTGGCCTGCTCCGGTCCTGCAGAATGACTCACTCAACTGTGCTGTGCCTGAACAGAATGAGCGATGATGATGATGAGGATGATAGCCGTGATGTTGACTACATTAATATCGCAGCAGGCAGGGAGGGGAGGCAGAGGTGGTCGGTGTGTGTGGGGGTTCTGTATTCTGCTAGTGTGGGTGTCTCCAGCCTGGCTGTCTAACCCTAACCTCTGGCCACCCCTGGCCATGGCAGGTGGGGGTATTTATGGTAATCCACCTCCCGGAGGAACACGAGGTCCGCATTAGAGCACTGTGGTTGTGGGGTGGCCTCGGTGCCGTCCCGCCCACCCCACCACCCTGGCTCTTTGTTACTCGGGGGCTCAGCGTTAGACCCCTGTGCTAAGCTTGATGGCTGGGCCGACGCTGGCTAGCTGTTTAAATAAAGCCCAGGGTAAATACAGTCTGAGACCAAGTAAACACTTGCGTCATACAGTTTCAATTTGAACTTCAATTAAGTCTATTAATTTTTTTTCCTTCGCTGAGGAGGAAATTAAAACAGGGTTCAGTAAGAACAGTGGGCTTCGGTGAGCTTAGGGAGACAGACAGAATAGCACGCAATAGTCACCAACCCAATCAAGCCCCTGATAAGTCATCACTACCTGACTGACTGACTGACTGGATTTAGGATTTACTTTTCATTCTCTTCCCCCCCCCCCAAAATATTAAATCCATCTCTCAAACCACCTTTTCCACCAAAACCATATACAAATCTGATTCTCTACCTACCTCTATATGCAGTAATTGTCTCCTACAGACACTCTCTCTCATGTGTGTATGCAGTGGTATCGGAGTTTAACCTGTCACAGACCCTGTTGAGTGTACTGTATCAACAGTTTAACACTGGATCCACAAGAGGGAGCAACATCCCCATAGGGACCAAGCATCATCATCATCATCATCACACAACAGCACCCATGGTTTGGGACAAACAAAAAAAAAAGCATCGGAAAGGCCAATCACACTGCTAATTCAGTAAACATGTTGACAAGATTTTCACAAGAATCTTAATGTGCCTCCTCTCTCTCTCCCTCACTCACTCCCTCACTCTGTCTCTGCAGGGCCCCATGCTCTGCTCTCCTCTCCCTTTCTCTCTGTAGGTTTCTATTTCTTCTAATTCCCTATAATAAGGCTCATTTCATTGTCACTAGCCAAGTGAGGATAATTAATTACAACTCCTAGGCTATTGTAATAACCAGCCTGCAATGTGGTTGTTAAAGAAAACACAACATCTGTGGTTGGGAAAATAAATATGGTTTGAAACAAATATAGATTATTCTACTAAAAGTTATGCTTAAATCACGCTCTGCTTAGCATGTCTTAGATAAATGGTATGAGTGCAGTCGCTTCTCACAGACCTCTCAAAAGTATTATTTTCGTCTTTGGAATATGATAATTGACCTCTTTAGCAATTGTAATACTGTCAGCTATGTGTGTTTCTGTTTTCCTACAAGATTTCCAGAAGCTATCTTATTTACTAAACAGATGTGGGGTCACTGAAATGATTTCTGATCACACAAATATATTTCTTTCTGATAATTAAATGATTTACGCTAAACAACTTTCAGGATTTCACATTCTCAGACTTCATTCTGTATTTCATTCTGATCTGATGATGGAGTTATCTTTTCGAACACAACTGGGAAAATACGCTTCTCTGAATGAATGCTGACTAACACAAAAAAGGAAGAACTATCCTGGTCACTACTCACAGATGTAGGACCTTCATTTGATACAGTTTACTACAGCAGGAAAATAATCCTGCAGCAACTAGACATTTTAATTATTATGTGGATTATAATTAATGGAAGTTTTTGTAGGGGTTGATACACTTTTTGTAAGTTAAAATCAAGTCTGACGTTTCAAAGTAGAAATGACAAACTTCAGAAACCTTTTCAAACCTAAAAGTTGTATATTTCCTGCATTGCAGGAAAGTTCTCCTGCAACAGGGTGATCAAATTAAGATCCTACATCTGTACATGACCAACATCAGATAAGTTGGCTGGCTATTGGTCAAAATGATGCAACCATGAGTAAGCCTTTTTCCTCTGCTTATGAAAATCCAGGGAAACCTGTTTTGGGTGTATGGATATGACACGTCTAAATACATTTCGATTAAATGTTTTGCTTAATGAGCATATTTATTAAATAAATGTAGGTAAATAATAACTTCAGATATTCCATATTCCAATAGCGTTAAGTTAGAACAAATATGTGTAGCTTTTGTTGAGAGACAGACAGAGAGCGAAGGAGAATATTCACGTAATCAGTAGTAGGGTACCACACTATGTCCTTGCTTGGACAGACTTGAACAATTTGTAAAGGAGTCCACTGCTACCGAGGAACACCGTGTGTGTTTGTGTGCGTGCAAATGCTGAATCTCAGTTTTGGTTGATATTATTCTTTCATTCTGATTTCCCTTCAAACCTCTTTTAGACTCATTTTATTTTATTACTTTCAAATTGTGTGGAAACAGATCCCGCTGTCAGACACTGATTTATCCAAAATAACAGCAATGAAAAATCTGTCATTTTGTGTTTTTCTAATAATTTTCATATTTTGCCTTCTCATGTTTCCTGTCTGAGACCTGCCACTTGTCTGAGAAAGCCGAGGTCTTGTTTCTGAAGTGAAGGGTGGTATGGAAAGGGTGGTTAGTGTCTCAGAGTCTGCCTTTTGACTGGAGCCTGGTCCTCAGGCCAAACTCAGTGAATGACAATGTTACCACGGCAACCAAAATCAAATTCAAGGCCAGAGACATGTTTTGAACAGTTTTCGATTTCTTTACTTGAACTAAAAATAAATCTATAAAACTGTTGTAGGCGGAAAAGGAAAACATGGTAAGATACTAATTAATCACCAACGAAAGATAATTTTGGCCAGAATTAGTTCTCCCAGCTAGTAGCATATCTTCCTGTTTGTGGAAGCATGTTGGGAGCTGAACAAATGATGCTATATTGGCAGAAACATATCTTCTGTTATAAACTCAATCAAACAATTATTTACAGGAGACTGGCAGGTGAACAAGGTAAAAACTGTGGTGAGAACATCATCTGTCGTGGACCTGGTTCACACCAGTTTACAAAAAAACCGAGGGGACTTTTAGGCTGTGCTTTGTAATTTTGCCATTACTGTTTGGTGTCTAAAAATGAGCGTCGGAAAATAAGGCCCGTCACTCAGTAGAATCACATAGCTCCTTTCCTGTACGTCAGTCGCCACGCCTCGTAAGCGAAATAAACACAAATGACTGAATGCAGGTTGTTGCACAAATGGCACCAGGGGTTTCATCCCAACAAAAACAACCACTAGGACCAGTGGACACTACTGTCTGTCGTTGCACCACCACACAAGTCTGAGGTAACTATAACTGGACAAATGCCTGTACTAACACATAAACAAACGAGTAAGCCCATGTCAAGGCAGTTTTGACTCCTCTGCAAGAGAGTGTGGGCGTTAGTGGGTTAGCATTAGCAAACACAAGTTGCTGAGCCATTGTAGCCAGAGGGGAAAGCAATTCTGCCTTCTGGCGCTGATTGTTGTGTTCAAGACTTTGTACCCACAAGAATGTCAACTGCTTTCAGTAAACGGTGTCGCGTCAACCAATACAATAACCACATTGTAGAAAACCAAACCAAGGACAAAAAAATACAATGGACAGCCTTTGAAAATGGTTCAATTCTGTCTATAATGGTTTCTTCCACTGTGTCTGTGTGACTTTTTCCTTGTTCACATCAGCACTGGTTTAATTGCCACCCTAAATCATTTTCAGTTTGGATCTTGTCATAATTCTGGAAGTTGAAATGGAAAGTGTGTACAGAATTCCGATTACAGTAAATCCAGAAGATTACTGCAGGAGCCAACATCCTCCAGGTGTCACGCCCTGACCTTAGAGATCCTTTTATGTATCTATTTTGGTTGGTCAGGGCGTGAGTTGGGGTGGGCATTCTATGTCCTTTTTTCTATGTTTGGTATTTCTTTGCTTCGGCCGGGTATGGCTCTCAATCATGGACAGCTGTATATCGTTGTTGCTGATTGGGAGCCATACTTAGGCAGCCTGTTTTCCTTTGGGTTTTGTGGGTGGTTAATTTCTGTTTAGTGTTTTGCACCTGACGGAACTGTTCGGTTGTTCTTTTGTTTGCTTGTCGCATTAGTGTTCAGTTTTAACATTAAAATGACAAACACTTACCACGCTGCATTTTGGTCTGATTTCTCTTCCCCTTCATCCGAGGATGACGAAGACCGTTACACCAGGTTCCTTGTCAACTATTTAGAACCAGGAACAGATATAGCCCTTGGTTCACTCCAGACCTGACTGCCCTTCACCAGCACAAAAACATCCTGTGGCGTATTGCATTAGCATTGAATAGCCCCCGCGATATGCAACTTTTCAGGGAAGTTAGGAACCAGTATACACAGGCAGTTAGGAAAGCAAAGGCTAGCTTTTTCAAACAGAAATTTGCATCTTGCAGCACAAACTCCAAAAAGTTTTGGGACACTGTAAAGTCTATGGAGAATAAGAGCACCTCCCAGCTGCCCACTGCTCTGAGGCTAGGAAACACTGTCACCACCGATAAATCCACGATAATTGAGAATTTCAATAAGCATTTTTCTATGGCTGGCCATGCTTTCAATCTGGCTACCCCTACCCCGGTCAACAGCCCTGTACCCCCCACAGCAACTTGCTCAAACCTCCCCCATTTCTCCTTCACCCAAATCCAGATAGCTGTTGTTCTGAAAGAGTTGCAAAATCTGAACTCCTACTAATCAGCTGGGCTAGACAATCTGGACCCTCTCTTTCTAAAATTATCTGCCGCAAATGTTGCAACCCCTATCCCCAAAGATTGGAAAGCTGCCACGGTCATCCCCCTCTTCAAAGGGGGAGACACTCTAGACCCAAACTGTTATAGACCTATATCTATCCAACCCTGCCTTTCTAAGGTCTTCGAAGCCAAGTTAACAAACAGATCACTGACCATTTCGAAACCCACCGTACCTTCTCCACTATGCAATCTGGTTTCAGAGCTGGTCATGGGTGCACCCCAGCCACGCTCAAGGTCCTAAAAGATATCATAACCGCCATCGATAAAAGACAATATTGTGCAGCTGTTTTCATCGACCTGGCCAAGGCTTTCGACTCTGTCAATCACCCCATTCTTATCGGCAGACTCAACAGCCTTGGCTTCTCAAATGACTGCCTCGCCTGGTTCACCAACTACTTCTCAGATAGAGTTCAGTGTGTCAAATCGGAGGGCCTGTTGTCCTGACCTCTGGCCAAAGGGGGTGCCACAGGGTTCAATTCTCGTGCCGACTCTTTTCTCTGTATACATCAATGATGTCGCTCTTGGTGCTGGTGATTCTCTGATCCACCTCTATGCAGACGACACCATTCTGTATACTTCTGGCCCTTCTTTGGTCACTGTGTTAACTCACCTCCAGACGAGCTTCAATGCCATACAACTCTCCTTCCGTGGCCTCCAACTGCTCTGAAATGCAAGTAAAACTTAATGCATGCTCTTCAACCGATCGCTGCCCACACCTGCCCGCCCATCCAGCATCACTACTCTGGACGGATCTGACTTAGAATATGTGGACAATTACACATACCTAGGTGTCTGGTTAGACTGTAAACTCTCCTTCCAGACTCAGATCAAGCATCTCCAATCCAAAATTAAATCTAGAATCGGGTTCCTATTTCGCAACAAATCATCCTTCACTCATGCTGCCAAACAAACCCTATTAAAACTGACTATCCTACCGATCCTTGACTTCGGCAATGTAATTTACAAATAGCCTCCAACACTCTATTCAGCAAATTGGATGCAGTCTATCACAGTGCCATCCGTTTTGTCACCAAAGCCCCATATACTACCCACCACTGCGACCTGTATGCTCTCATTAGCTGGCCCTTGCTTCATATTCGTCGCCAAACCCACTGGCTCCAGGTCATCTATAAGTCTTTGCTAGGTAAAGCTTGCTAGGTAAAGCCCCGCCTTATCTCAGCACACTGGTCACCATAGCAGCACCCACCCGTAGCATGCACTCCAGCAGGTATATTTCACTGGTCACCCCCAAAGCCTATTCCTCATTTGGCTGCCTTTCCTTCCAGTTCTCTGCTGCCAATGACTGGAACGAATTGCAAAAATCACTGAAGCTGGAGACTCATATCTTCCTCACTAACTTTAAGCATCAGCTGTCAGAGCAGCTCACAGATCATTGCATCCTTACATAGCCCATCTGTAAAATTTCCCAGCCAACTACCTCATTCCCATATTGTTATTATTTATCTTTTCTCCTTTGCACCCCAGGATCTCTACTTGCACATTCATCTTCTGCACATCTATCACTCCAGTGTTTAATTGCTAAATTGTAATTCTTTTGCCACTATGGCCTATTTATTGCCTTACCTCCCTTATCTTACCTCATTTGTACACACTGTATATAGATTTTTTTCTATTGTGTTATTGACTGTACATTTGTTTATTCCATGTGTAACTCTGTGTTGTTGTTTGTGTCGCACTGCTTTGCTTTATCTTGTCCAGGTCACAGTTGTAAACCTGGTTAAATGAAGGTGAAATAAAATAAAAAATAAAACTGATAAAAACTGTGCGTTTAGAGCAGGAATAATATGATGGGTGATCAATGAGTTCCATCTGAACTGGACTTGTTTTACGATTATTAAAACATAGTGCTCTACATTTCATATGTACATGTGTGTGCAAATGAGAATGTGTGTGTGTGTGTGTGTGTGTGTGTGTGTACAAATAATGTGATAAGCTGGAAGGTACAGTAGCGTGGCTGTGATGCCATTCCCACACTAAAAAGAATGGTTTGATTGCTCTGATGATCAATTACAGACCGCTGTACCACAGCGTGGTCTCTTCTTCAGCTGCGACCAACTGCCCTGTGACAACTAAATGCACTGCTAACTGCACCCGTTTAGTCATTTCTGATTACCGCACTTCTGTGATTGAAGGCGCTTAATTCCAGATCATGTCTGGGTGATTCGCCGGCGTCGCTGCTCCTCTCATGTGGCTAGCAGTGAGATGCATTAGAAATAACAAACAGTCAAGTAGACATGCCATTAATATTTACCCTATGGTGTGGACTGAGGTTGTGTCTCAAATCGCTCTATATTCCTCACACTGTATAGGACAGTGTTTCCCAACTCCAGTCCTCTGGTACCCCACAACAGCACACGTTTTTGTTGTAGCCCCAGACAAACTCACCTGAATCAGCTCATTGAGGGCTTGATGATTAGTTTACAAGTTGAATCAGGTGTGCTGGTCCGGAGCTGCAACAAAAGTGTGTACTGTTGAGGATACTGGAGGACTGGAGTTGGGAAACACTGGTGTAGGGCAATACTTTGAACTAAGCCCTATGGGCCCTGGTCAACATTAGTGCACTATGTAGGGAATGGGTGCCATTTTGGACGTAGCCTGAAAGAGCTGGATGAGTCAGAGAGAACCCTCCGCAGCCCTCTCCTCCCCAGGCTTGTCTCTCTGCCCTGGGTAGATGTCAGGGCCAGGGCTCTTCCGTGGAACTCATACCAGCCTCAGGGGAGCCTAGAAGACAAAGTGGCGGTGTAGTGGAGTTAGGGTTACAGAATTCCGTGAACTTTCAATAAATTCCCTGGTTTTCCAGAAATCCTGGTTGGAGGAATCCAGATTTCCTACTTATTCCCTCCTGATTCCGGGAATCCTCCAACTACGATTTCGTTAAAACCTGGGAATCTATTGAAATTTCCCAAAATGTTGCAAGCAGAGTTGCTCCCTGACATTTGGCCGTGGTTGTGCCCAGGCTTCCAGGTCTGTGTCAGGGCACAGCCACACTCCCTGCTCTTGATGTCCTGCATGACTCTCAGGCAAGAGGTGGATACGGTTTCCCCCATTTGCCCTGCAATTTTACCACGTGCTCGCTGGCCCCTGTTCCACTGATGCAGACGATAATGACTGATTCAGCTGATTAGTCATACTGTAGATTGAGTCACCTTAGCCAATCTGACAGGAAAATCATAAGGTGGCTTGACCAATGCTGTCTGCACCGTTGCTCCCCAAGGCTGTCAAGTCATGTCTTCCTACATGTGAATCCAGCCACTGACCGTTCAGCTCCGGCTAATGCAAAGTTTCATGCAAAGTTTACTTTCGGTCAATACCTCCGAAACAATCTACTCAGATACAGTAGAGGTCCACATCATTTATTTCACTCAGAAGAGCTCCAACGTAAATGTCACAATTTAAATGCACTGCTTAATGATTCCAATATACCTGAGTCTTAAGGGAAAAAATCATTGGACGTGTCAAATCTATGTTGGTTTTGAAATTGTTCTTATTACTAATTTGGCTAATACTGAGTTCCAAAGGGTTGAGAGGGCCACTGTGTACCAGTCTCCATGGTTACAGAGCATCTGCTTTGAAACAGATTTATAACTCACACGGTTAGCCTTTGACAGCAGGGCAATCGGTAAAACAGGCAACTCACAGAGGACTCATCCAACCCACATTAAGGAGCCTCTAAAGGAGGAATGGATGTCTGTCAATCAAACTATAGAGATTCTTCATCACCCTTCACCACCGGTGACAACTAGGACTGTTAACACTTTTTAACAAGGCACTCGTCTCCTATGACAACAATCCACAAGATCCAATAGAATTAGAGACAGAGGAAGACAGAGGAATAAAGTTGTCCTTTAATTAGAAATCAGTGCCCGAATGTGGCCCAAGTGGCTCAGTCTTTACCCCGGACTTGTCTGCACTCCTTTCATATGGGGCTTTTTAATTCCTGCCACACACCGGAGACCTGCTGGAGACCCCACTGTGGCCCTGTAATGGTAAACCCAGGCCTAACCTGAGGCCTACAGCTGTTGGACTCATCACCAACATAGGCACTTGTATGGCATTGTTTAGAGGCAGTCCCTCAGGTACGGAACTATACACCTCCCACTGTGGCTGATCTTATCAACGTCAAATCCAGCTCTCTGTCCCCCCCACAGGGAAGAGTGGAACCTTAATGCATCAGCCAAGACAGGAGCAGGCCAGGATGTCTGGCTTCATGACTGGTGTTTAGTGTTATCTGGGGAGACAAGGACACATTTAGGTAGAAGTTGTATTTATCATGCTGACAAATGACACCAGAGAGAGGCTGTGTGGGGAGAGATCTTGGCCAAGCTGATGATGATATTGAATACTGAGATTTGTCTCGTTCAAAGAAGGGAAGCTGTAGGTCTACGTAAAATACAATATGGATTATGTAAATTGTATATACATTATGTAAAACATGATGTAGATTTTGAACACCTCTCATTGCTAATTCATAATGATTAATGACTGTTATTTTGATGTTTGTTCACATTTCTAAACACCATTTTTGAAAATATGTGCTGTAAGTCCCATTGTAGTTATACAATGCAGAGATCATACTTTTCAGTGGCAATCTATAAAAAAAACATCAAGTGAATTAAACAAGTGTATATTTTGGTCAGTAAGTATATTGAAATCTATGTAAGTTACAAAGAAGTAAAAACAATATTGCTTGCTTGGGACTCTGACAAATCGCTCACCGAACTCCTGGCCTATGAGTTCATTTCTGAACAGTTGCAAAATGTTGGGTTCAATTGAAATAGTCCAAGTTCCCAGGCATCTTCAAAAACAATATTTATATTTCCCCCCCAATAAAATAGATACATTGAATTGTGCCGCCATGGACCACTGAAGAACCATCTACTTCATGTCTGTGTCTTGTCAACCATTTCTGAAAATCTCTTACCTGCCTGAAGCGAAAATTCACCCCACAGCGGAGATACGGTTCAGAGACAGACCAGCTGTCTTCTCCAACTTCTAGATGATATTTATATCTTAACTTGATAGAGAAAGTAGGCAGATCTCTTATAACCAGATACAGAAATGGGCAGGATATAAATAAATGATTTGCTGATCTTTTTATTTGGACATTTTCTTTGCCCAGAAGATGTTACAGCTAATGATGCAGTCTCTGCCTTATAAATCAGTCCCATCAGCCTAGTACAGCCCAAACATTTGATTGTAAAAATTCCGTAAGTAGGTGACAGCACTAGCTAACACAGGATAAGTTTCAGTACATGAGGTTACACACACACTAACACACACAAACAAACAAACACTAACACACACACACACTAACACACACAAACACACAAACAAACAAACACCATGTACAGTCTCCTCTCTAAGAATAAACCAGCTTCCCTCTGGGGAAGCTATTTATAAAACCACTGACATTCTACTTCCCTTCCATGATTGTATGTTGCACCTCTGAGTTTTGAATCCAACTCCACCTCAGTGGTCCAAAACAGAACCGGGGTTATGTCGGCTGCATATAAATCAAAAACAAACACGTTCTCCACCCACCACGGGTCATGCTCATCCCCATAATCTTCCCAACACAGCCCCCCGTGGGTTAACATTTACAGGTATAGTGATAATGGCTTTAGCAGGAGGTTGAATCTCTGACTTTGTCTACTATTAAATCAAATTTATACGGCTCATCCTCACAGCTGGTTTTGCATTGAGCGGCAGCAGCAGACTCTATCCTCTGACTGACCTAAGGAATGCTATAGGTGGGCTTTCGAAGTGCAACACGGCATGCCAACCACTAGACAGCATGGTCTACAATGTAAATGCAGAGATTACACTGCAGAGGTTACACTGTAGAGGTTACACTGCAGAGGTTGCACTACAGAGATTACACTGCAGAGGTTACACTACAGAGGTTACACTGCAGAGGTTGCACTGCAGAGGTTGCACTGCAGAGGTTGCACTGCAGAGATTACACTGCAGAGGTTACACTACAGAGATTACACTGCAGAGATAACACTGCAGAGATTACACTGCAGAGGTTATACTACAAAGATTACACTGCAGAGGTTACACTACAGAGATAACACTGCAGATATTACACTGCAGAGGTTACACTACAGTGATAACACTGCAGAGGTTACACTGCAGAGGTTGCACTACAGAGATTACACTACAGAGGTTACACTGCAGAGGTCACACTACAGATGTCGCACTGCAGAGGTTTCACTACAGAGATAACACTGCAGAGGTTACACTGCAGAGGTTACACTGCAGAGGTTGCACTGCAGAGGCTGCACTACAGAGATTACACTGCAGAGGTTACACTACAGAGATAACACTGCAGAGTTTACACTGCAGAGGTGACACTACAGAGATTACACTGCAGAGGTTACACTGCAGAGGTTGCACTGCAGAGGTTGCACTACAGAGATTACACTGCAGAGGTTACACTACAGAGATAACACTGCAGAGATTACACTACAGCGATAACACTGCAGAGGTTACACTGCAGAGGTTGCACTGCAGAGGTTGCACTACAGAGATTACGCTGCAGAGGTTACACTACAGAGATAACACTGCAGAGATTACACTGCAGAGGTTACACTACAGAGATAACACTGCAGAGGTTACACTGCAGAGGTTGCACTGCAGAGGTTGCACTACAGAGTTACACTGCAGAGGTTACACTACAGAGATTACACTGCAGAGGTTACACTACAGAGATTGCACTGCAGAGGTTACACTACAGAGGTGACACTACAGAGGTTACACTGCAGAGGTTACACTACAGAGGTTGCACTGCAGAGGTTGCACCTCAGAGATTACACTGCAGAGGTTACACTGCAGAGGTTGCACTGCAGAGGTTGCACTACAGAGATTACGCTGCAGAGGTTACACTACAGAGATAACACTGCAGAGGTTACACTGCAGAGGTTGCACTGCAGAGGTTGCACTACATAGTTACACTGCAGAGGTTACACTACAGAGATTACACTGCAGAGGTTACACTACAGAGATTGCACTGCAGAGGTTACACTACAGAGGTGACACTACAGAGGTTACACTGCAGAGGTTACACTACAGAGGTTGCACTGCAGAGGTTGCACCTCAGAGATTACACTGCAGAGGTTACACTGCAGAGGTTACACTGCAGAGGTTACACTGCAGAGGTTGCACTGCAGAGGTTGCACTGCAGAGGTTGCACTACAGAGATTCCACTGCAGAGGTTACACTGCAGAGGTTACACTACAGAGATAACACTGCAGAGGTTACACTGCAGAGGTTACACTGCAGAGGTTGCACTGCAGAGGTTGCACTACAGAGATTACACTGCAGAGGTTACACTGCAGAGGTTACACTACAGAGATAACACTGCAGAGGTTACACTGCAGAGGTTATACTGCAGAGGTTATACTGCAGAGGTTGCACTGCAGAGGTTGCACTGCAGAGATTACACTGCAGAGATTACACTGCAGAGATTACACTACAGAGATTACACTACAGAGATTACACTACAGAGATAACACTGCAGAGGTTGCACTGCACAGGTTACACTACAGAGATTACACTGCAGAGGTTACACTACAAAGATTACACTGCAGAGGTTGCACTACAGAGGTGGCACTGCAGAGGTTACACTACAGAGGTGACACAATCTATTCCACTCTGAGGATCAGAGAATGCATGATTGTTTCTGCAGTGGCTCAGTTGTGGGATGAGCTACTGTAGCCTTAATGTGACTACGGGGAGAAGCGAAAAGAAAAAAGCTACGGCTGTTTAAAGTATCAGGATCTGCAAATGAACTGTATCAATAATAACATCGTCAATCATTTTGATTTGATTTTAATGGACATCTTTTGCTGTGTCTGACGGCAGAATCACACAGCATGTGGACATCACGACAGCCCCGGACTTTTGCCCTTGTTGAGATGAAGAACTGGGGTGCTCTGCATAGCATTGTTGCTCCGTCTTGGGGCTGGATTCGATCCGTAGCGCATGTAGAGCAGTTGACATTTATTAAAGGTCATTTTCGATTGAGCCGACGTGGAAACATTGCATTTAAATTTCCATCACTCTATAACAATGATCTTCGACGCCACTGATTGAATCGTTATACTCATCCTAACAACAACTCAAGGAGTCGGCCATCATTTAGTTGAATTATTGTGGAACCCAATTTGACTCATCCAAATTTGGCCCAGAATGTTTAGTCTTTGTCAGTTATTTAATTTTTTGTATGATAACTGGAAAGTGGTGTTATACTGATTTACTATAAGACTGTCTGTGTTGATAAAGAGTTGTAAATACGCTTTTTGAGTAGTCAAGACGTGTGAAGTCATTGGACGACCCTTGATAACAATATGTAATCCCATATTTTTTTAATGGCCAAATTAATGTAGCCACACCAGATTCAGGTTTCAATGCTTCTTATGTATTGGTTAGTTTATATTGTAAGTTGCATATTTTCCCTGTCGAATATGTCAGGAGGTTTGAGGTTCAGACTGCTGTAAATACAATGAGTGCTGAATCTAGACCACTCTTTCAAACATTGGGTGGTATGCGAAATATCTACTAATTACATTGTTGCTAGGTCTAAGGCCTCACTTCTCAACATACTATGCCACACTTCAGGCTTTACAGTATGTGGGTGACTTTGTTCAATTTACTTTTAATCATATCTAACAATCAAACAGTACAAATATGTTAATGATCAGCTTGTATTACTTGTGATTACTTGGATTTAATCTTAAAATAGCGCCCTATAAAAATGTAATTGTACAGTGTTCTAGCGCTCCCCCTCTCCTCCCTTCAGGAGCAACAGTAGTGTAGCATGACAGATGTAAATCTATAGGCTGAGAGAGAGGGGGGGAGAGACAGAGAGAGACAGAGAGAGAGAGAGAGAGAGAGAGAGAGAGAGAGAGAGAGAGAGAGAGAGAGAGAGAGAGACAGACAGACAGACAGACAGACAGACAGACAGACAGACAGACAGACAGACAGACAGACAGACAGACAGACAGACAGACAGACAGACAGAGAGAGAGGGAGACAGAGAGAGGGAGGGAGACAGAGAGAGGGAGACAGAGAGAGGGAGACAGAGAGAGGGAGACAGAGAGAGGGAGAGGGAGAGGGAGAGACAGAAAGAGAGAGAGGGAGAGAGAGGGAAAGGGAGAGAGAGAGAGCGAGAGAGACAGAGAGGGAGACAGAGAGAGGGAGAAGGAGAGAGAGAGAGAGAGAGAGAGAGGGGGAGAGAGAGGGAGAGAGAGGGAAAGGGAGAGAGAGAGAGAGAGAGAGAGAGAGATGAATGGAGCCAACTCTAATAAGAGATTGCAGGTCTTAAGAAACCACTAATAGTTCCTAAAGTTTCCTGTCCCATGAGCCTTAGCAGCGGGAGCAAGGAGCCCAGCGCTGAAGTCCGGTAATCAGTGTCAGCCTGCCGGGACGGACCAGGCCGAGGGGGTTGAGTAGGGAGGGACTGGGGGAGTCTGGAGAGAAAGTGTGCCGGCTTGTGAATATTAATATCTATTTCCGTCCTGAAATACAGTAGCCTTATTGGGGTGAGCTGGCCCTTCACTCTGAGAAACTACTCCCACGTAACCCTTATTTTTAAAGGCTGATCTCGACCCCGGTGAGCAAAGGGACGCGGCGCTGCATAGAGAGGGGGTTGGCACGGTTTCAGTAGGGAGGTTCAGCTGTATGTTTTATACACTGAGGAGAGAAAGGAGAGAGCCCAGTTGACTGTGGAACAAGTTCTAGTGTTGCTGTATTGTTGTGATAGTTTCTTCTAATGTGGGGGTGTCTTAAAATAACTCAAAGTTGACATTAAAAAACAATCTGAACTCAGGCGTACTTTCCATTCTTAGGTGTGTAAAGTATCTGGCTGTGTGTGTCAAGTTGTCTAAGGCTTTATCTGGCTCAAGTGTTTATTGGTTTATTGTTAGTCTGTGTTCCAGTCAAATTGTTACTCCGCTCCTGTTTCCATCCATTTGGTCCATTTTCTGTAGACAACTCAAAAGGAGCATTCACTAATATGACAATTCATTCCAACATTTTGACTCATCTAAGGTTCCACGACATGTCTAGATCAAAAGGGACCTGCAAAGCCTCCTTTTGCTACACAAGAGACACTTTCAGAGAGAGGACCAACTCCCATGTTGGAACTTCATAGCAACATTCTTGCACCGTGTTTAGAGTAGATATGTTACAAACACACCCTTACCACAAGTTCTTATGAAGGTCAAATTGCCCATGCAACCAACACATTAAAGTTGTACCATGAATGGTCGAGCACACGTCTAGCTGAGCTACGTGTAAACATTCCCACCACAGCTGTTTATTTTGCACTGGGATTTGCAAATGGTACCTACACAGGAGAGCTGTTCTCCTAAACTATTACATTTAGGAAAAATGTTTGGTTGGACATATCAAATATTTACCCATCAGGCTTTACCTACCACTACATTTTTACATATATTTTTTCGATCGTTATGGGTACTTGGTTTTTATGTTATTAGATATGCGAACTGTTTCATAATGAAATCATATTGTACAATAACTACAAATTCATTTTCATTGTGAATTACTGAACTTAATAACTGATCTGCCATTCATAGAAAGGGATTAGGAAAATCGGTAATCAGTGGGTGTATTGTGAAGATTACGTTTCCCATGACTTCTGGAGAGGAACATTCCAGTTCTTTTTGTTTCTGAAGTGAAAAAAAGTTCTGCCGTCTCGGAACCGTGATATGTCATATGCCACACAAACATACACAGGAAGTCACTTCAACTCAACTAAATCTTAACTGTTTTTCCGAAATAAAGGATTTTTTTCAGAAGCAAAGAGTTATGCGTACATGGAGGCAAACATGTTCACATCCGCAGAGGTTTTCCCACCGTCAGCGCCACAACACTGGCAAGGATCTTTCCCAATCTCAAATGAGCTTTGACGTTCCCGGGAACACCATGTTCCGAACTTCCGAGTTCTATTTTTCGAGATGACCAGGCATGGACAACCAATAGACATCCAGTCATGACAGGGGTACAACAGCTCTCTCTATTTCCACTCCATTTGAGATCAAGAGGACAGTCGGGGATCACAGTGGCGCTGGTTGCGAATGAGCAGCTAGAGGTTCTGAAAGGCTCATCCATCTTACAGCCACTTGAGTGACAGAAAAGAAAACAGGCTGAACAAGCCCCCCATATAGCCGGGAGCTCCCATACCCAAACAGCTCCGGTGATATCAAGACGACTAAGAGCCATGTAGAGTAAAGGGTGCTCTACGGTGTGAAAATGTAAACAGACCATGTTGTGAAGAAAAAAGACCCAAGAGCCCAGCTTCTATTAGAGTTACAATATGTAACTTTTTGGGCGACCCGACCAAATTCACAAAGAAATGTGAGTTATAGATATTTAATTCCTATTGAAAGCAAGTGTAAGAATCAGTATATCTGTTCTATGTATGCTATTTCTACACATCCTGTTCTGAAGTTTAGTTTTTGCATCTTTTACATCAGCTTCAAACAGCTGAAACAAGAATATTTGTGCTTATGGAAAATATATTTCACAGCGGTTTAGATGGTACAATGATTCTCGACACAATGACTGCTTTTTTTTGCTGTCACATAAACTGAAATTAAGCGAACTATCGAATTTTTAGCAACCAGGAAATGGCAGAGCGATTTCTACATAGTGCATCTTTAAGTGTCTTTGGAATTTTCAGAGAAGACTGTTGATAGACAGTAGAAGGGTGTTTGTTTAAGACAGCAGACCGTGACTGTTTGATGAAAATACAAACACCTGTGTAGCATTGCCCACATGTTTAATGGCACTGACATGGGAATTGAACACATAGACTAAACTAAACCGGTTCCATGCTTCTTGTTAGCACTGGACTATGCGTCATGTGGTATATAGTGTAATGTACAGGGTTTTCTGAATGGGATTTATTTATTCGGTAGTTTAGCTTTCATCCAGAGGCGGAATCAATCAATCCTTCGGGGGGTCATTCAATAGCTCAACTTAATGGCCGACCCCAGTGAAACAGCAGCCAGGGCGAGACAGATCCACTCAACGAGAAGCGTGTACTTTGCTTAAAGTCTGCACTTTCAAAACAGGACCCTCAGCGGAGAGGGTGATCAACGTTGATAATTTAATCTTCATCTCTCAGGCCCTGGGCCCACTAGAGAGGCTTATGTCTGCTCTGTTTGGGGGAGTTTTGTTTGAGCAACAAGCCAAGAACATTTAGCCGTGATGCCAAGAACCTTTAACCGTGATGTATGTCACTCATGATATGTTTATGGTTCTCCCGGGGAAGGGTCTAACTCGAAGGCTCACTACTATTCTATTGCTTCCATTATGACCCGTACACCGTATAACCATTTGTCTCAGTGTCAAGTAAAATAAAACCAAAACATCTCCATCATTTGATAATTAAATAGTTTAATGTTAAGAGACTAACCATGACTATGGCCATCAAGTTCATAAGGGGGGGGGGCATAATATGAATGTGTGTGGGTAGTAATATGTAATATTACTCTCTCTGACCTGGCTGCCCACAGTGGTAACAGTGTCCATATGAACAGTACCCTCTGTGCAGCTGAGGTACACTGCTCTGTTGTGACGGTGGTTACAGAGTAGAACGGGAGCCTGTATGCCGTATGAGTTGTACGTGTGTCTTTTCCCTGTAGCTAAATATAGAAACAACAACAATAAATATACATTAGAAACCTGAGCTCTGATGCTATCAGTATACACAGTTTATTTAGCTTTGGAGGTGATGAATAGTGCTGAGAGTAATGTAGTTTCGATTGACTATTCCGATTAAGTAGAGAGAAGGGGGGAAGGATAGTGAATCGTCTGCACGTCTCTGCCAAGTGCAGACAGAGCGCTCCATCACATAATATAAAGTCCCATTGTCAACGATGTTTTATGGGTGTGACAATGTTATTTCAAATATTTGTCTGTTCAAAGAAAACTGTGATTAAATCCCACATATGCTTTATTGGCGCTATTACTGGGCTATAGGCAAAGATGTTAATAGCAATATGATTAGCATCATATATTTTCTAGAGCTACGAGGAGGTGTTTCAGTGAAAAGCCATAGGCTTTAAAAAGTTACAACTGCTTTTTAGTAGCTTTCTCCAATTTTCCAGCTATGTCTGCAGACCAAAAAATGGTTATCCAACTTATTTCTATACAACTCTAAAATAGTGGTAGTGCCGTAAAAATGGCCCCTTTTTTTTAAAACCTTTATTTATCAAAGGCAAGTCAGTTAAGAACAAATTCTTATTTACAATGACGGCCTAGGAACAGTGGGTTAACTGCCTTGTTCAGGGGCAGAACGACAGATTTTTACCTTGTCAGCTCAGGGATTCAATCTAGCAACCTTTCGGTTACTGGCCCAACGCTCTAACCACTAGGCTACCTGCCACCTTATCTTTCCTTAGCATATAAATCCTGACTTTCCTAATCCAAGCCATACAGCTTCCAGTTACAGTCTGCAGTGTCGGATGACGGGAGAGTGGAAACAGAAAAAGCCATGGCGAGACAGAGAAAGAGACGGGAGGTAGAGGGGGACTAGCCAAGTGCAATCGTTGCAGGGTGTGGTAAAACATCGAAAGGTGGTGGCATCAATGGGAAAAACCTGAACAGCTGCATTGTAGGAGTGGTGAAAATAAAGATTTTGAGACACTCTTGCATTTCTCAGTATGTGAAGACAAAGCCTTGTCATCTCTTACCAGGGTTATGAACTGTACCCAACATTTGACCTGTCACTGAGCCCACAACTCCTGCTAATGCAATCTGAGACTGGACAGCCCTTTACACAAAACCTGCATCAGGCTAATTGACATAACACACACTCCTCCGGTCCTAAAATAAACCAGGTAAAGAAAGAGACGAGGAAGAAGAAGTCTGGAGCTGGATCCTAGGGTGTCAGGAAACCATGTGTGTATTATTTTGGCAATTGACGAGGGCCTTCCATAAAATAACAATTACAGAGCGAGAGTGAACTTGCAGTCGTCTGAGGGGTTTGTTTTTATTTATTTATTTTATTTCACCTTTATTTAACCAGGTAGGCAAGTTGAGAACAAGTTCTCATTTACAATTGCGACCTGGCCAAGATAAAGCAAAGCAGTTCGACAACATACAAAAACACAGAGTTACACATGGAGTAAAACAACATACAATCAATGATGCAGTAGAAAAAAATAAGACTATATACAATGTGAGCAAATGATGTGAGATAAGGGAGGTAAAGGCAAAAAAATGCCATGGTGGCAAAGTAAATAAAGTATGGCAAGAAAAACACTGGAATGGTAGATTTGTAGTTTGAAGAAAGTTAAAAGTTAAAATATAAATAATATGGTGCAAAGGAGCAAAATAAATAAAATAAATAAATACAGTAGGGGAAGAGGTAGTAGTTTGGGCTAAATTAAAGATGGGCTATGTACAGGTGCAGAGATCTGTGAGCTGCTATGACAGCTGGTGCTTAAAGCTAGTGAGGGAGATAAGTGTTTCCAGTTTTAGAGATTTTTGTAGTTCGTTCCAGTCATTGGCAGCTGAGAACTGGAAGGAGAGACGACCAAAGGAGGAGTTGGCTTTAGGGGTGACCAGAGAGATATACCTGCTGGAGCGCGTGCTACAGGTGGGTGCTGCTATGGTGACCAGTGAGCGGAGATAAGGGGGGACTTTACCTAGCAGGGTCTTGTAGATGACCTGGAGCCAATGTGTTTGGCGACGATTATGAAGTGAAGGCCAGCCAACGAGAGCATACAGGTCGCAGTGGTGGGTTGTATATAGGGCTTTGGTGACAAAACGGATGGCACTGTGATAGACTGCATCCAGCTTGTTGAGTAGGGTATTGGAGGCTATTTTGTAAATGACATCGCCGAAGTCGAGGATTGGTAGGATGGTCAGTTTTACGAGGGTATGTTTGGCAGCATGAGTGAAGGATGCTTTGTTGCGAAATAGGAAGCCAATTCTAGATTTCACTTTGGATTGGAGATGATTGATGTGAGTCTGGAAGGAGAGTTTACAGTCTAACCAGACACCTAGGTATTTGTAGTTGTCCACAAATTCTAAGTTAGAACCGTCCAGAGAAGTTATGCTGGATGGGCGGGCAGGTGCAGGCAGCGATCGGTTGAAGAGCATGCATTTAGTTTTACTTGTGTTTAGGAGCAGTTGGAGACCACGGAAGGAGAGTTGAATGGCATTGAAGCTCGTCTGGAGGGTTGTTAACACAGTGTCCAAAGAAGGGCCAGAAGTATACAGAATGGTGTCGTCTGCGTAGAGGTGGATCAGAGATTCACCAGCAGCAAGAGCGACATCATTTATGTATACAGAGAAAAGAGTTGGCCCAAGAATTGAACCCTGTGGTACCCCCATAGAGACTGCCAGAGGTCCAGACAGTAGGCCCTCCGATTTGACACACTGAACTCTATCAGAGAAGTAGTTGGTGAACCAGGCGAGGCAATCATTTGAGAAACCAAGGCTATTGAGTCTGCCAATGAGGATGTGGTGATTGACAGAGTCGAAAGCCTTGGCCAGATCAATGAATACGGCTGCACAGTATTGTTTCTTATCGATGGCAGTTAAGATATCATTTAGGACCTTGAGCGTGGCTGAGGTGCACCCATGACCAGCTCTGAAACCAGATTGCATAGCGGAGAAGGTGCGGTGGGATTTGAAATGGTCGGTAATCTGTTTGTTGACTTGGCTTTCGAAGACTTTAGAAAGGCAGGGTAGGATAGATATTGGTCTGTAGTAGTTTGGGTCTAGAGTGCCCCCCCCTTTGAAGAGGGGGATGACCGCAGCTGCTTTCCAATCTTTGGGAATCTCAGATGACACAAAAGAGAGGTTGAACAGGCTAGTAATAGGGGTTGCAACAATTTCGGCAGATAATTTTAGAAAGAAAGGGTCCAGATTGTCTAGCCCGGCTGATTTGTAGGGGGTCCAGATTTTGCAGCTCTTTCAGAACATCAGCTGACTGGATTTGGGAGAAGGAGAAATGGGGAAGGCTTGGGCGAGTTGCTGTGGGGGGTGCAGTGCTGTTGACCGGAGTAGGGGAAAGCAGGTGGAAAGCATGGCCAGCCGTAGAAAAATTCTTATTGAAATTCTCAATTATAATGGATTTATCGGTGGTGACAGAGTTTCCTATCCTCAGTGCAGTGGGCAGCTGGGAGGAGGTGCTCCAATTCTCCGTATTGCAGTGGTTCTGTCATTATTTTATATTGCTCAATATTTTGACATTTTGAGAGGTAAATGGCCAACAAAGTACAGGGTATGGTGTCACAACGACAAGTATAGGGTATGAGTTAGATGGCGTCACTCTCCTCTCCTGTGTTCCACTGCCTAACAGCCAGCACCCCTCCTGGCTCTCACTCTCAATACAAAACATTACAATGAACAAGAAGCAGAGAACTGTGCCTGTAACTGTTGGGAGCACTGGGACCGCAGTGATGACAGGACCCGGCTGGTGACCTGAGAGGGGCAAGGGGACATCACTGGGCCAGCGGGGTGAAAAGGTAAGAGGGACCCACTGAGGTTCCCCTGACCTCAATTATCACAATAATACTATGGCCTAGACCAGTGGTATTCAACTCTTACCCTTCGAGGTCCGAAGTTTTCTGTTCTACCTGATTATTAATTGCGCCCACCTGGTGCCCCAGGTCTAAATCAGTCCCTTTAGAGGGGAACAATGACAGAAAGTTGTGGAACTGGCTTTGAGGTCCAGAGTTGAATTTGAGGGGCCTAGACGAACCCGTGTTTACAACAATGCTATATCCCTACAAGACCACGGCACAGCACAGAGAGAGAGAGAGAGAGAAAGAGAGAAGAGAGAGAGAGAGAGAGAGAGAGAGAGAGAGAGAATGATAAACAAGGGAGAGAAATAGAGAGAGAATGATAAACGAGGGAGAGAGAAGGTGGAGAAAGAGCAATTTATAGACACTTTACAATGAAATTAATTCAAACAAGTGATACTTCCAAAAGTACCGAAAACATCAGCGGGGCACCTCAACTCTTTGTTGACTGAGACTTGCTTCCATGGTTACACTCGTCCATATGTGCTGTGCATGACGGCGGGGCATGGCGTGTGCTAAAAGAGGAATGGCACTACCAATACCTGTGAGTTCAGCATATACATGGAAACACAAGGTTTGTCAAAATAAAGTTAATGACCAATTAGAAGAGTGCAAAGGTGTCTTGTTATTTCTTCAGGCAGTGTGTAGAGTGGGGCAGTCCTTCCGCCTCACAACGGCACTTTTTCCAGGTATATATACTGTATACAGCATGCTTTATGTGGTGTGACCAGACCAGACAGACATGCTTAGTTAGCTGGGCCACCATTAAAACATTCCACCCGTATAAAATATGACAACAGGACAATAAAAGTATAACCATCACAGCTATCCAGTACTCGCTGGTTGACTACGGTAATCGCCAGCCCACCTCCCTTCTCCTACAGCCCTTTTCCCTCCCCCCACACCAACTCCCCTCTCTCCCCTACACGCCTTTGTACTGAGGCCCGTTTTCCATTCCGGAGGGTTCTTTTCTCCATAGCCTGGTGAAGGGCAGGGAAGCCTGTGGTGGAGCTGATCTTTGATGGTTCATAGGATGAGATGCCCTGACGCGAGTGAGATGCGTAACGCTTAGTTTACTATGGGGCTGGCTGAACTCCGTTATGCTTTTAGGCTATACCTCCAGTGTAGAGCAACCCAGGAGGGCGTCCATCACCTCCAATGTACTGTAGACCTGTTGATGGGGCAATCGCCTGCCAGTCGCATATCCTGATTTGGTGATTTGCTGCTGATACTGTGAATGCCTAAAACAAGTTAGGTCTTGGAATGTGGGCAGAAAAATCATCATCAATACACACCACTCATGCAGTGCACCGTCATCTATTTTCATCTGAGGGGAATTTTGGTTGTGTGAGATGCTGATGATGAATGGAAGATTGCCACGTTACTTATTTTGACATTGTTTTGTTTGACTGTGGGGAAAAAAGTAGGTTGGCAGCTCTCAGGCTTCGCAGATTGACGCCACTTCCTGTTTACATACAGATCTTAATTTGATCACCCTGTTACCGAAGAACTTTCCTGCAATTCAGAACATTTTAATAACACTTCTGAAGTTTTTAATTTCCTCTTAAAAATTGTATGATTTGGTTTTCCATTCCGAAAAATGTATCACCCCCATGCATTATAATCCACATAATAATTCACATTTCCTGTTGCTGCAGGATTATTTTATTGATGTAGCAAACTGGCTCAAATTAAGATCCGACATCTGTAATCAGTCACTCCCTTAGATCATACAAAATGTCTAATTATTGTCATCAAGTAGTGAAAAGATGTGATAGCCCATCTGTAGTTTGAGCTCTCTTCCTGCCTGTCCATTAACCCTTCTCTTGATCAATCTGCAAACGTTGCCTTGCTTTGCTAGATGAAGATTTGGAGATAAACCAAAGAGACAGGCAGAACTTTATTTTCAACAAGTTCACTAATTTCTCTGAGTCATCAGGTTTTGTCATTATTTTTTGTATTGGTACTATGATGCAAGTATCTCACTCTCCAGATAAAACAAGGGACTTAGCATTGATTCCCTCTGTTTTTGAACTATAGCAGGTTCTGGCCAGCTAGACTCTCTGCAGACAATTCACCTTAATTAATGGTTGGACTCATGTAGTAGTAATGACAATGTTTCAGGGAAAACATTCTGGTAGGCAATATCGGGTTTCATTTGATTAGTGACTCATCAGTGGTAGTTTGATTATGGTGATTTTTCTCAGTTCGGACGGCAACATGTCTTCAAGGACTGTCACGACTTCCGCCGAAGTCGGTTCCTCTCCTTGTTCGGGCGGCGTTTGGCGGTCGATGTCACCGGTCTTCTAGCCATCGCCGATCCACCTTTCATTTTCCATTTGTTTTGTCTTGTTTTCCTGCACACCTGGTTTACATATCCTCATAATTACTGTTTATTTGTATTGTTTATTTGTATTGTTTATTTGTCAGGTTGGTACGCTTCCGGGTGGTGTGCGCCAGGTTTTGTTTTACACCCGTGCTTTGTGGCAGCCGGTACTTTGTACTTGGTTATTGTACAATGTGCTGCCTCACTTGTTCTTTGGGCATTTGGTTTTGTGACGCGGTTGTGTTCTGTTTAAATAAATGCCACAGTAAAGTGCTTTGTCCACTCATCTCTGCTCTCCTGCGCCTGACTTCCATGCACCAGCTACACCCACCGTTTGACAAGGACAAAACTCCATGTAACACCACAAGGTGCAATTCTGACCTGAACTAACCCAAAGTTATCATGGTGTCATTCTGTTAAAGTAATAAAAATCATCATTGTATATTGACACATTCACTACCTTTTACGATATGGTATCGATTTATCTAAATATTTGATCTGCTTCCATTTCTTGTATTATAGCAATGTCAAAACACATACTAAATACCAGTGATAAACTTTGATCAAAACATATAGTTGAACATTAAACATACAGATACTAAGATCACACACATTGAAAATCTGCAGAATATGTAATCCAAACCAGAATTTTCAAATATCTACTGCCAGAATCTGTCGTGGTAGTTTTAGGAGCTGGTCTGATTGGGCCAAGCAGTACAAAGCCAACAGGATCCTGATGAGTACTGTACAAAGAGGAGCCTCTAGTCAGCCAGGGAGTTCAGAGGAAAGCGTCCGTCTGTCTCCTGGTGAACAGAGATGTGGACAGAGATGTAAGGGGGAGGCAGAAGACCCCTGGCATCAAAGACACACTCACTCACTCACTCACCTAAATGATAAACATGCCTCGTTGATATACTTGAAAGACCTGAAGAATGCCTCTTTCTCTCTCTCACACACACACACACACACGCGCACACGCACACACACACGCACACGCACACACACACACATCAGTACCCCTGGATTGAGATCTACAACCATAACTACTCCTTATCCGCAATATAATACTGTTCTCATTTGTCATCGCATGGGGCTGACCAGCACCCCGGAGTCGCCTCTTCACTGTTGACGTTGAGACTGGTGTTTTGTGGGTACTATTTAATGAAGCTGCCAGTTGAGGACTTGTGAGGCATCTGTTTCTCAAACTAGACACTCTAATGCACTTGTCCTCTTGCTCAGTTGTGCACCGGGGCCTCCCACTCCTCTTTCTATTCTAGTTAGAGCAAGTTTGCGCTGTTCTGTGAAGGGAGTAGTACCCAGCGTTGTAAGAGATCTTCAGTTTCTTGGCAATTTCTCGCATGAAATAGCCTTCATTTCTCAGAACAAAAATAGACTGACGAGTTTCATCAGGAAGTTATTTTTTTCTGGCTATTTTGAGCCTGAAATCAAACCCACAAATGCTGACGCTCCAGATACTCAACTAGTCTAAAGGCCAGTTTTATTGCTTCTTTAATCAGATCAACAGTTTCAGCTGTGCTACCATAATTGCAAAAGGGTTTTCTAATGGTCAATTAGCCTTATAAAATGATACACTTGGATTAGTTAACACAACGTGCCATTGGAACACAGGAGTGATGGTTGCGGATAATGGGCCTCTGTGCGCCTATGTAGATATATCATTAAAAATCAGCCACTTCCAGCTACAATAGTCATTTTCAACATTAACAATGTCTACACTGTATTTCTGATCAATTTGATGGTATTTTAATGGACAAAAAATGGCTTTTCTTTCAAAAACAAGGACATTTCTAAGTGACCCCAAACTTTTGCCCGGTAACGTATATCAAAAGGAAGTTCATTTTAAGTGTCTGTCCTATATCTGAGAGATATAAGAAAGATCAGGAAATTATTGTTAAAAACATTTACCCATATTTAACAAACAAAAATTGGCACTAAACTACTTCCACATATACTTCCATTAAATATTTTAACTGGTACCGGGCTACCTTCAGACGAATCTTGTCAGGCTCGTAGGCCAAACCATTTGGACGTGACAAACATTTATTTATTGTCACGTCCTGACCCTAGTAAGATGTCATTTTCTTTTTTTTTTTGTAACAGTATTTTTTATTGGAGTTTCACAATTTTCACCCATATTAAGAGATACAACAACAAAGACAAGGCAAAAGAAACAGCACTCGCTTACACATATCCGTATGTATGCACGCACGTACACACACACCCACCGTTTCCCTCTCCCCGCTTCTCTCACCCCACCCCCCCCATTGCATCCCTCAATACATACATTTTAAACAAACATAAACAGAAAAAAAAATAACAATAAAGACATAATAAATAAATAAAATAAAATGCTCAGTTTAAACCAAGAAGTTGAGTTCCTCACACGGACCGTACAGTGTAATTCTGGAATACATCGATCACCATTCTAAGAGAATCCTTGCAGCATAATAGCTGATACTTCAGGTTCTAGGTAATTTAGGTAAGGTTCCCATACTTTGTAGAACTGATCTGTCTTAGAGTGCAATGTACATGTCAGATATTCCAGCGGGACCCATTCAAATAGTATCTTATGCCAATCTTTAATAGAGGGAACCTTATCACTAATCCACTGTAAAAGTATGTTTTTTCTCGCTGCGAAGGTGAGGATGTTGTAAAGCCTCCTCTTACCCACAGAAGTTACATGCCTACTAGGGAGACCTAACAGTAGAGAAACTGGGTCCAATTCTAGATCGACCCCTAGGATCTTTTCAATCTCTTGCAGAACACCAGACCAGTATCTTTGTATTTTGGGACATGACCATAAACAATGTGTTAGGGTGCCTGTATCAGTTTTACATTTGAGACACTGAGGAGAGGAGGAAGCGGGGCTAAATGCATGTCTGCGATTTGGGGATATATGCAATCTGTGTATTATTCTTAATTGAATTGCTCTAGTACGATTACATATAGATATTGTTTTTGCATATTTCCAAATGTCCTCCCACATCTCTTCGTCAATGGTAACAGACAGTTCTTTCTCCCACACTTGTTTCACTCTCTGTGTGTCGACAGCGGAAAAGGACCTTAAAGCATCATAAAACAGACTTACAGACATTTTCCTTTGTGGGGAAAAAAGCATTCTTTCAATGACAGACATATCAGGGTTACCAATTAAGGTGGTGCTCTTCAGAATATAGTGTCTTACTTGTAGGAAACGGAAAAAGTCCTGCTTTGGGAGTTGATATTTCTCGACCATCTGCTCAAATGACAATAAAATCTTATCCGCAAATAAGTCATTTAGTCTGCGTATGCCCTTATTAAGCCAAACGTTAAAGCCAGCATCCAGCAATCCTGGGACAAAATCTGGGTTGTTGAGAATTGGGGTAAGAGCAGAGGTTAGTTTGGACCTTCCCAGGAAACGTTGAACTGACCTCCATACTTTGAGTGTGTTAAGTGTAATGGGGTTGTTACAGCGATCTTTTACAGACTTGAAACTTGTGAGAAACAAAAGGTCCTGTAAAGGGTAGTTTGAAAGAGAAGTCTCAATGTCTAACCAAATAGAGGAGTCATCATTTGTGATCCAGCCTGAGATATAACATAGGTGGGCACACCACTGATAGAGCCTGATATTGGGTAGATCCAAGCCACCCATAGAATTTGGCAGCTGCAATATTGCCATCTTAAGTCTTGGCTTGCGTTTACTCCATATAAAGGAACTTAGCCATCCATTTACATCCTTTATTACCTTATTGGAGAGTAATACTGGGATCATTTGGATTGGGTAAAGTAGCCTAGGTAAAATGTTCATTTTCAAGAGGGATATTCTACCCAACCATGAAATCGGAAGAGAGTTCCAGCGCTCCAGATCCTGTCTTATTGTGTCAAACAAGGGAACAAAATTGGCTTTGTACATTTGTTGGAATTTAGGAGTTACAAATATACCCAGATACGTAAAACCTGAGGGAGACCATTTAAAAGGGAAGGGGGGAGAAGTGTTAGGTACAGAGTGAAGGTTACCAAGTGGCATAGCCTCTGATTTAGTTAGGTTAATCTTGTAGCCTGAGAATTCGCTGAATAACTCAATAGTGTTAATCAGAGATGTGATTGAAGTCTCGGGATTAGAAATAAATATCAGGACATCATCAGCATACAAGCTTATTTTATGGTGAACATCACCAATGAGCAGCCCCTGTATAGCAGGCGTTACCCTGATGGCCTCGGCCAGTGGTTCCATAACAAGTGCAAATAGGAGGGGGGACAGAGGACAGCCCTGTCTGGTACCTCTGTGTATAGAGAAGCTATTTGACCGTAGTCCATTAGTAAGGACAGCAGCCTGAGGATCATCATATAAAACTTTCACCCATTTTATAAAGTTGTCCCCCAGACCAAATTTATTTAGAGCAAAGAATAGGTAAGACCACTCCACACGATCAAATGCTTTCTCAGCATCTAGGGAGAGCACAAGACCATCCATAGCACTTTGTTGGTAGACTTCAATTACATTAAGGAGCCGTCTGACATTGTTACATGACCTACGTCCCTTAATGAAGCCAGTTTGGTCTCCTTTCACAATTAGTGGCAGTGAGTCCTCTAATCCTGTGGCTAGGATTTTAGAAAGCAATTTTCTATCCACATTCAGAAGGGAAATTGGTCTGTACGAGGAACAAGACTCCGGACATTTTCCCTTTTTGAGAATAAGTGATATGTTGGCTTCTCGCAGCGTTTGGGGGAGCTGGTCATTTGAAAATGAGTGGTTAAACATATCACGCAATGGCTCAAGGATCAGGCCATGGAACTCTTTATAGAACTCACTACAAAACCCGTCCGGTCCTGGGGCCTTACCATTTTGCAGATTCTTAATTGCGGACATTATCTCTTCCTCAGTAATAGGGGCATTAAGGAGAGACTTCTGTTCTTCGGAGATAGTAGGGAGCTCAATCTTAGAAAAGAAGTTCTCCATTAACTTGGGTGCGTCATTTGGCAGTTCTGAGGCGTAAAGATTTGCATAAAATGTCTTAAATGAGTCATTTATCAATTTATTTTCATATAAATGATTGCCATCAGAATCAGTAATAGCCGCAATTGACTGTGAGTCAGCTCTCTTTTTAGCTAGGTACGCCAAGTACTTTCCTGGCTTATCGCCATGTTCATATAGCTTTTGCTTGACAAATATCATTTTCTTTTCAGCGTCCTGTGTTAGGAGGGAGTCCAGCGTTGATCTAATGACTGCTATTTCCTTTAATAGGGCAGGAGTGGGAGTTTTAATGTAGTCCTTCTCTTTAGTTCCCAATTCACCCTCTAGTGTTTTTTGCTTTTCACGCTTTTTCCGCCTCTTAGTGGCTGTGTATGACATAATCAGACCCCTGGCGTAAGCCTTACAGGTTTCCCAAAGGAGTGAGGGGTTATCTGTTGATTGAGAGTTAATAGAGAAAAATGCTTTAAACTCTGTAATAAAATATGATGTGAATGTATGGTCTTTAAGAATGGTTGTATTCAACCTCCAATGTCTTGACTGATTGAATGCCCCGTTGAGTTTTATTTCCAGGATCACCTCCGCATGATCAGATATGACTATGCTTCCTATCCTAGCGGATAAAACAGACTGCAGCGACGTCCTGGGCATAAAAAAGTAATCTATTCTAGTCTGACATCCATGTGGTGCAGAGAAAAAAGTGAACTCTCTGTTGGAGGGATGAAAAGCTCTCCAAACATCAGCATACCCCAGATCATCACAAATGGCTGTAAGTGACTTAGCTTGAGGAGAGAGCGAGGCTATACCACTGGGAAGCTTATCAATAAGGGGGTTCAACAAACAATTAAAATCCCCTCCGACCACTGCAGTGTCTGAGTTTAATTCTGAAAAGTCTAGAAATACCTTAGTGAGGAAGTCAGGGGGGTGGGCAGGGGGGAAGTAAATATTCATTATGGAAATGCTCTGCCCTTGTAAAGTACCATTAATTATAACAAAGCGACCCAATTTATCTTTCACACACTTCAAGACCTTAAGTGGCAGGTTCTTTTTCACAAGAATTGCTACACCTCTACTTCTGGATGTAAATGATGAAAAATACACTTGACCAAACCCCCCTTGTTGTAATTTCAGATGCTCCTTATCATTCAAATGGGTTTCTTGTAACAGGGCAATATCAATATTTTCTTTTTTCAAAAAGGATAGTATCTTCTTCCTTTTAATGGGGTTATGGCTCCCTCTAATGTTCCATGTACATACACGTAGTCTGTTACCTGCCATTGCGCTTTGACCATTCAATATCCAGACTGAATCTTACTGTAAAAATGGGGTGGTACCCTTTTCCATGTGTTGAACTCTCCTCTATCTCACTGAGCGTAAACAAACGATATGAACCCTGAACTTGAACTATACAAAACCCAAAAAATAAACATGTAAAAATCCAAAAGGGGGTTTTCCCACTAGCTAACATGCAGGGGATTTCAACTTTCCAATGTAGACTCTTAAGTCCGCATTGCCACTCAATAGCCTCATCCTTTATATATGTGGAAATTAAAATCAATAGAAGAAGATTGAGGCTCTTCCACCTAAAACCAAGCCTGGGCACCAATATAGGTTCACACATATCTCAGTCTGAGCTACGGCGGCAGTTACTTTAGCAAGAAAAATAATACCGATACGAATATTACTGAACAGGAGCACATGAGAACTTACACCACTGTTTCATGATCAGATTCAAAATAAAATAAGACGTTATCCTATGCTGCGGAGGTGCAGCTTAAGGTTATTTACCCGAGAGAGTCAATAAACGCAGCAGCCTCTTCAGATGTGTAGTTTTTTAGGCGATCCGTTGACCATAATCTTCAATGTGGCCGGGTACAGCAGTGCGTAGTCGATCTTCATTCTCTTGAGTCGAGCCTTCACCTCATCAAACGCTTTGCGCCTTCGTACAACCGCTGTGGAATAATCATTGAAGAATGAGACCTTTGGACCTTTACGTTGACTACCGTCAGAACCGATGTTTCTAGCCGCATCCATGACGCGCTGCTTGTCGGTAAAGTTGTGGAACTTTATAACCACTGGTCGTGGGCGCTGATTGGGACCGGGTATCGGTGCTTGAGAGCGATGTGCTCTGTCTAGCTTCACATGACCAGCCTTAGTGTCCATTTGTAGGTAGCCAGGGATCCATTCCTCAAAAAATTTTACTGAACGTGTCCCTTCAGAATTTTCCGGGAGTCCCACAACACGGATATTGCATCTGCGTCCTCGATTATCCAAGTCGTCAATGTGCTCCGCCATTTCGCGCACCTGCTTCTCAAGTGCTTTTATCTTAGTGTCCATGGATGTAGTTGAAGTTTCCACAGTAGCAATTCTTCCTTCCGCCTCATCAACACGTTTGACAACCCTCTGTAGTTCAGCTGAATGGCCTGCTATTGCTTCCAGGACCGTTCTTATCTTAATATCGATCACTTTAGTAATGTTATCTGTCATCCTTTGAATCACCAGGTCCATTGTGCCTGGATCCGCAATGTTGTTAGATTCGCTAACGTTAGCTAGCTCCTCCTGCACCTCTACAGGGATGACGGTTTTGGTCGACTTCTTAGTAGCTCTGTTGGGCATGTTGTCGGAGATTTTTGAGAAATAGTCACCAAGACTCATTGTAGGGTAACTTATTAAGCCAATTCTACCACTTTTTCAAGCTAGGAGATTAATGTAAGGATATAAATTTACGAATACCGCGTGAGCTCGCTGAAACACCGTGTTCTCTCTACGGCGCCATTTTGTTCCCCAAGATGTCATTTTCTATAGTAGAGTAGGTCAGGGCGTGACAGGGGGTGTTTTGTGTTTTTCTATGTTTTCTATTTCTATGTTTGTGTTTTGGGTTGATCTCCAATTGGAGGCAGCTGGTCCTCGTTGCATCTGATTGGAGATCATATTTAAGTAGGGGTTTTTCTTCCTGGGTTTTTGTGGATAGTTGTTTTCCATTTTGTCAAGTGTACCTGACGGAACTGTTGGCTGTCGTTTTGTTGTTTTGTTTAAGTATCTTCATTAAAGTCAAGTATGAGCACTCTACACGCTGCGCCTTGGTCCCCTTTATACGACCTGCGTTACATTTATTTTTTTGATTTTCGTGATGTCTCCTGGTCTGACAAACACCGCTGTAACTCGGCCACCTTCCACTGCAGATGCTGAAGGCCGCGATTGCAGCCCATGCAACAAAAAACAGATATCGCTAACTTAAACAGACACATGCTAATTAGATTTCCTCGGGAGCTCAGACATCGACTCTAATGGGTTAAAAGATGAGTTATTGAACGACCATGGTAATAAATGTGTTAACACATGGTGAAGGAATATGCTCATCAGACAGGGTCTGAAATATAGCCTTAGAGAATGATGGAAGCCTCTAGTGGCCAAAAGGCCGCATAAGCATGGGCAGTGCCATTGAGGGCTTCCACCATTTTAATGTAGTCTACTGGATCGGACATCCAACTTCATTGGCTGATCTCTGCTGGTGACCCTGTTGGAATCATGTCCTACCTGGTTATCAGGAGGGATCAGCCAATTGTGAAGAAGAAAATTGACTGCTTCAAAATGGAGATTGCCTCAATGGCGCTGACCATGCTGTCACAGACGCTATAATGGCACAGATACAAAGATGAGTCCTCTAGCTATCTCTATGGTTCTAGCCCACTCCCCTATGTTGGTCTAAGGCCAGTTTGGCAGACCAAGGTAGAGGAGCGAAGAGCCATCCCATCCCTGTGTACATAACCTTTAGGAAGTATCAATCAGGTAAGAGAATGGAATCGTGTTCCCTCAATGCATCAGTCTGTGTTCCTATGCCATTCACTTTTTCAATACAGAAGGTATAGGTTTAGGTACTACCAACCAGTAACTTGCTCTTGAAGTCCAGAATCGTAGGTAGACGTCAATATCATGAGAGCGACAAGCCATAAAAATCCCTACCACCTCATTTTGGGTTTTCCATTCCCTCTTATTGAGTTGATAATTTCCCACAATGCATTGCGCTAGCATACCTCCTTGACATTTGTGGTTGGTGGTGGCACGCATGGCATTGTGCTTGGTTACCATAAACTTGAGATATAAGAACCTGCTAGTCGGAGAACACACATCGGCTGCATTTACACAGGCAGCACAATTCTGATCTTTTTTTCCCAATAATTGGTCTTTTGACCAATCATGTCAGATCTTTTTACATCAGATATTTTTCAGAGACGGTCTGATTGGTCAGAAGACTAATTCCTGGAAAAAATAACCGAATTGGGCAGCATGTGTAAACGCAGCCATCTAGGCCACACCATGCATACATTAGCCTACCCACTTGGCTGCACCAAGTGCGGTTTCACAGAAAAAACAGCTTAGAACAACCTGCTAAAGAACATTAAAACCTCAACGCAGAGCATTAAAACTCTCTAGGAGAGCTGCTGTGGTCGCTGCACGTGCTACAACTCCAAACCCACCAGACACCCAAGAATCAAACGAAGCTAGTTCAGCCAGGAAACCTGAGTGTTGCATCAGCTGATATTGCACCAATTAGATTCATCATACTAAATTTATATGGTGGCCTAATAGTCAACCAGGTACGCACACACATTCTCTGATGGCTGCCGTGCGCAAGCTATGCGCTAGTGTTCTTGGTGACATGCTAATGCTGTAACATGCATTACTCGCTAGCATCAGCTTTCTGCTTTCCTACCACACACACACCCCAGCTTCCATCTGTTTGGGCTTTTGTTTCGGTCAAAGGGATTGTCTAGCGTACTTTATTCTCTGTCTGTTGTTATTGTGATGTATGCTCTGTTATGATGCATGAGCAGAGCCTAATGTACTGCAGGTATTGTGATCTTAAATAAATGGTTAAATGAATACGTGGCGTTTCCTGTCTGAACTGGTGTTATGGGCAGAATTGTGCCTCAACAAAAGTGGCTTCCCTCAGCAGGGTCAACTCAGATCATCTGTGGGAGGCGTGAAGAAGTGATGTGATTGACACGGTGTTGTTTATCTTCTTGATCTGTGTGTCGAGGGGTGAGATATTACTGAGTGACTAAGCATGTTTTTTTCCTCTGTGGCTACGTTGCCTGGACTCGCAGACCATAACTCTGTCTCTCCTGTAATGTCTAGGGGCTCTATTCAATCCGTATCGTAGAAGTTCAGGGTTACAGCGTTACAGCGTGATTGAAATGTAATGGCATAGTTTCTGCGTTAGCGGAGACTGCATTCACGGTATACGCTGTAAGGCACGAGGTGTGGTATATGGCCAATATACCACGGCTAAGGTCTATTCTTAAGCCGGACGCAACACGGAGTGCCTGGCTACATCCCTTAGCTGTGGTATATTGGCCATATACCACAAACCCCTGAGGTGCCTTATTGCTATTATAAACTGGTTACCAACGTAATTAGAGCCATCGAAGATTTTGTCGTACCCATGGTACAGTATGCGGTCTGATATACCACGACTGTCAGCCAATCAGCATTCAGGACTCGAACCACCCAGTTTATAAATACATTTATACAGCGCAATCTGTAACGGTTGAGCTATAGAGATTGGATAAAGCCCTAGGATTCCTGCTACTTGAGAACAACACATGCAGGCAGATGGGAGGATAATTATGCTTGGCAAGAACTATACATTTTTATATAAACCTATTTCCCCCCAATGGTTTACCAATGTGCGCTTTCCAAGCAACTGATTAGCTGTATAATAGGTCTCCTATGATATAATCTTTCATGACATTGGCATTTACCAAAATCAAACTTAGCTTGATTTAACTTAGCTTGTATTGCTTTCCATCTCAGTGCACTCTTTCCCAAGTGATGTCCTCACATGGCATGAGACATCCAATCATTACACACACACACACACACACACACACACACACACACACACACACACACACACACACACACACACACACACACACACGGAGGATCAAGTGTTTTACACACACACGGAGTAAGGGAGGTGTGACTGTGCCACCAGCATTCTGACACACACTTGTCATCGAGCTGTCCCTATAAACCGTGAGTGTGTCACCCGATCTGTCCCTATAAACCGTGGGTGTGTCACCACCTGATGTTGCACGGCTATTTTTAAACCTGGTTTATTTTCACAGTGTGATGTCAACGGGGGGGGGGGGGGGGCATGGTAGACACAAGTTCCACAGGGAGGAAGCACAACAGAGAGGGGTATTTTACACCCTGATGACAGGCCCAGTGCAGTCCTTTGTTCCTCCTGTCCTCTCACCCTCTCTGTGGGTTAGGTGGACAGCCAGGGGCGCGGTGATGGAACTATGTGAAGTTTCCACCACATGAAAAGGCACGTTAAGTCTATGGATTTCTCTTTCCTCCCTTTTGGATTCACAGTCTCCCTGATTTACCAGTAGACACAAGTTAAAGAACCAGAATTACCTTCAGAATTGATTTAGCATTTTTTTTGTCCTAGTGGGGATATCTTATTGCCTTCCTTCATAGCCAAATGAAATCACCCAACTAATACCAGTGTTTCTGTATGTCTTACATACACCATATTGCAATAATCCATCTTCTTTGCTTCAGTTCAAGTTGAACAAACCAACTTGGTTAAAACGTGGGAGTGACCAGCAGTGGAATTAACCTTCAGAGTACATACACATCATATTTAACATTCTTCCCGTCCATCGGTCATTGGCATAAACAAGGTAGGTACGAATAGCTCACCCTCATTCCTGCTGATGTTTGCTTTGTCACAGTAGAGACATTGGATGCTGCAGGGTGTTTTGAGACAGGTTGTTTGAGCAATTTTTAATAATCTGTGTTGGCCCAGGTCCAAAAACAGCAGACTTTGAGTTGTTTGAAAATGGGAGTGAGTCAGACAGACAGACAGACAGACAGACAGACAGACAGACAGACAGACAGACAGACAGACAGACAGACAGACAGACAGACAGACAGACAGACAGACAGACAGACAGACAGACAGACAGACAGACAGACAGACAGACAGACAGACAATACTCATCCGTGAACCTCGGAATGTGGCATCTCAGTTGGTCTGCCAGGGCTGTTTGGAAGCAGAAGAGTTTTTTTGTCAAGCATCAGACAGACATGAACACTGTAAAGTGTGGGCTGTGATACAGAGACAGAGCTAGAGCAGTGAAAGCACATGCATCCGAACATAACGTACAGCATATCCATTACCCTGTCTGCCTGATCCCCACCCACACACATACTTTACCATGTCACCTTCACCACTTTACCCTTTGCCTCAGTTGCTCATACCAACTATTGAACAACAAATAAAAGCTATTTCATCCTTGATATCATCTTACATTACAAACGTGTACGCTATTACAGTGGATTGGGTACTTTGTATAAGTTCTTCAGGTTCAGGACATGGAGCCAGTGTAGCTTTCCCCTGGACTCATAAATCACAGTGTGCCAGAGAATGGCAGGATAATATTGTTGCTGTTAGTGATCGGGAAGTCTCCCCTGGTTATTCCACAGTCTGTTTCCCAGCTGATCCCCTGCAGCCTTGTGGGTCACACAGACACATATGCACCAAGACACACATGTGCATACACTATGGGCATTTTAACTCCTTGGCGCCTGGGTCTTCCTGTAGGCCCAGTCTTGGACTGGACAAGCTCTTCCCATAAGGGGCCTGTGGTTTCAGACGGGACCAAGCACCCATTCACCACTGTTTGTTTTCAGTGTCATTAAGGGAGAACGAGTCCTTCTCTGACTTACCGGATCGAAACAGTCCCTCTTCTTTGTCAGCCGCGCTGCCCCGTCACGGAACGAAATAAAAACAGGCATGTGGCTAGATTCACACACTTAGAAATATAGGTACGTGCACACTCACGTGCAGGGGCACACACACACACCACAGGAGGTTGGTGGAACCTTAATTGGGGAGGACGGGCTCGTGGGAATGGCTGGAGCGGAATGAATGGAATGGTATCAAACACATCAAACACATGGTTTCCATTCCATTTACTCTGTTCCAGCCATTATTATGAGCTGTCCTCCCCTCAGCAACCTCCACTGATACACACGCATACAAGCACAGTGGCGCGCACACACACACACACACACACACGAGTGAGCACGCACACACACATACACACCTTTTGGTCTACATCCCATAATGTTTCTCCATTTAACATTTTACTTTAAGTGTATATTTCTTGAAATACTGATACTTTTATGGTCATGCAAAGCATGCTGGGCTATTATGTTTGGACAGTCCACTCTGTCTCCTTTATATAATGGCCCCCGAAAATGAATCACTTTTGATTAGATTAAGATGCGGTTGCAAACAGGATAGGAAGACAGGAGATATTTTGTCTATTTTCTAACATTGGCATCTCACTGTGACATTTTCCAGTCGTTAACCTGAATGTTATTTTTGAGAGTAACCATTTGAAACACTCAAGCAAATCTTCAGGCACATTCATTTTTCGGGAACGGGAAATGAGGTGGTGGGTGTAGGAGATAGACACTGGTCATTATACCAATCCTGACAAATATGAGGTAGTAGGTGGAAAAACACTTACGTTTTGATTAGCAGGTGGAAACTGTGCATATCCTCTGTAATCCACCCTGTGGTAAACACAAACCCACCGATGTTCTTACGCTTCCTGAAAGAGTGGAGGAATGAACAGAGTGTAGCGAAATGGACAGAGACATAAACCTTACAATGTACAGACAGGTGTGTGTTTGTGTGTGTATGTGTGTGTTCGTGTGCGTACGTGTGTAGGTAGTTTGAGGGTTGTGATTAAATTGTCTCCTAGGCTGCTATATAAGGACTCAGGAACCACATCCTCTCAGTAGACAACTAAAGGAGTAGCTCCTGTCGAGAACAGAGTGTGTCCTTGTACAGAACACAACATGCCAGGATATACAGGGTACACCAACATTCAGTATACACAAACGTTTGGTCTTAACTATGACTTATGGGACAATGATTAACCCTTGGATGATTTGAGTTGGTTTTAATGTAATACCTGGCCTAGAACAGCAGGGAGAGGCGTCTTTGAGGAGAAGAAGAGAAGAGGAGAGAAGAGAGAAGAGGAAAAGGGAGGGGAGGGGAGGAGAAAGAGAAGAGAAGAGAAGAGGAGAAGTGAAGAGAGGAGAAAGAGAAGAGGAGAAGTGAAGAGAGGAGAGAAGAAAGAGAAGAAGGGAGGAGAGGAGAGGAGGAGAGGAGAAAGAGAAGGGAGGAGAAGAGGAGAGGAGAGGAGAAAGAGAAGAGGAGAAGAGAGCATGAGAGACATAAATACACAAAAAAACAAGATCCGCTCCAGCCGCCCCACCACAGGCTAGGACGCCTGTGGTGGGGCGGCTGGAGCGGATCTTGTTTTTCTGCCCACCACCTCTTGATGATGTCATCCGGAAGGTTCCAGCTCGGTAGGCACCAAACAGGAGCATGAGTGACGTGACAGGGCAGGTGCTCTTAATCATCCCCCATACTCTCCAACAACCACACCAAAACACATACAAGGAAACACTCACCCGCACACATGTAAATATGCGCAAACAGACACACGCACACACACACACACAAACACACACACAGATGTAACAGCACGTATGCCCACCCACCATCCTCCCACAAAATCATCATTGTCCCTAGCAACCACTACAGCCTCTGTTTTCACCAAAATGTTTTTTAATCTGTCAATTAAAAAAACCACATAAATGGAATAATCACAGACTGCGGAATAAATCAAGAATTAAAAATAAATGTCAAAAAACAAAAAAACATTGTATAAGCAATCTCAAGAAATCAATTAAAACTAAATCAAGAAAGCATGAAACAGACAAAAAAGTTTCAAACTCCTATACGTCAGCACTAACCATAATCACACCACAGCCTGAAGGGCGATGGTCTTTTACATGTGGTTCACTCACATCATATCACATGGTTTGAGTGTGTCATTGGTGTCATTCTAACTTGGAAAGCCTTCATCCCATCATTTCTTCATGTTTTCCATAGTGGAAGTTCACCAGCCTCTTTGAAAGCAGGCAAAAGCAGGATTGAAACGTAGTGCTGAGATAGTCCTGAGATATCAATGCCTTGAATATCTCCATTGTAATGTTTTCAGAGGCAAAGCAAAAACAAGCCAGTCAATTGTAAAGCAGCTCTTTCCAACTACAGATGTAGGATCTTAATTTGATCACCTTGTTGTAGGAGAACTTTCCTGCAGTGCAGGACGTTTATTATTTGTAGTGTATTTTGAGTTTTAGAAGGGCTTCGGAAGTTTGCAATTTCCACTTTGAAATTTCAGACTTGATTTCTCCCTTACGGAAAAATGTATTAATCCCTACCAGAATTTCAATTAATTATCATCCACATAATTATTCACATTTCCTGTTGCTGTAGGTTTTTTTTCCTTCTGTAGCAAACTGGCTGAAATTAAGATCCTACATCTGTAGTAGCTCACCAACACAAACATCCCTGATTCCTCTGTCTCTAATGGTTTTTACAGAAGCTGGTCGACTCTCACAATGTGTTGGGACTGTAGCTAGATCCGTTTGTGGCAGTGAGGGAAAGTGATGTAGAGGGTATATGACAAAACATTTACCCCATAGGGTAAATATAGCAACCGGGCACAGGTACTGTTGATCTGTACTCTCTGGATGCAATTGCAAATTATTGAAAAGGAAATAAAAACACATTTTGTTTTTAACACCTCATTATGGCAAATTTTGGTACAAGAAAATATTTTGTAGAAATTATATTATAGGTCTTTTGTTTTCTGTATCTTGTGATGTTCAAATGGGTGCCTCTTACTTGATTGTGACAATATCATTATCGATTCATAATAAAATGTCATTCACTTACGTATGAATTTGTACAGCACCAAAGGCTCCATGTTTGTATTAGGCTAGAGAAAACTATTCTTGACCTTGAGAGGTTCAGCCCAACCAGATCACACATGGCACAAATGTGTGGGGTCTTTGGTTAGACTGGCCACTCAAAACGCTCCAGTAGGGTAGAACGAATCTAAACCAAACACATAGGACTGAGCTGACTCACACTTTCCCAGACACATGCACTTTTACACATAGACAGATGAGAAGCACAGGTCTGCAGAACTATGTCTATGTCAGAGGAGTACTGGCAAGAGGAGTACACCCCAGCACCTCGAACTAATCCCACCCACACCAGATTGCTGAGCGTGATTCTATATAGCTGGTACTCACTCTCACATTTCCATCTTATTAAGTAAGACAATACGTTAATTGCCGTAGCACACAAATGCAGTTTTTGTTGCCTGAAGGGCTGAAACCCAGAAGTCCCACACATGAACCTTGGGGAAAGAGTTGACAGCTACTCTGAGTGTGTCGTGCAACTTTTCAGAAGCTAAGGGAGCAGATTAAAAGTGTTCTGCCTTCCGTGGTCTAATTGATAAATATCACCCTGTTTATTTGAGTGGCTTTGATTGCAGACGAGATGTGGCGTTTGCCATGCAGCTAAGGTTGTGAAACGTTAGAGGTTTGTACTGTTTTTCTTCTGCCTCTGTTGACCCTGAAGTAAATGTGATACGGATGTTCAGCGTGTCAGAGGTCTAAATGAATGTGCTTTGCACGGGATATTCTACATGAGACTCTTCAGAACATTTCAGCTGACATCCACATTTGGTTGGGTTTGAGATAACAGTCTGAGAATGAGAAGATATTGAGAATGATATAAATGTGGAATTCCATTCAAGGAATTCTATTCTTGTACAAGAACGATCAAACTATCTCCAGTCTTTAGTCTTTGATGAGAGTCATTGTCCTCTTGACCTGGTGTAACCTCTGTTCATATCTCTTCTGCCTTTGTTATATACCGCTGAAGTCACATCATGTCAACACACTGCAATGGCTTAAGAACTGTGGCTGCACTTGTAGTCAGACTTGACCAATACCAGTCAGTGCATTGTGCCAAGCCAAAGTGGCCTGCCTCCCTCTCATTGTCCCAGGTAGGTGGGAACATGACTGACACTGGCTACAGTATTTTGGAACACAGATTCTTTAGAGATTTATTTCCCGAAAAATCATGCAGCTTATTTCTATATCGGCGACAGCGGCAGACGCAGTTGATTAAAATGTCCCTCTAGGCCCGTCATTTACCGAGGGGTATTGGGTTTCACCTAAAATTAGCCATCACTCTCAATTTATTACCTCAATTGAAAGGCTAGAAAGAATGCCTGTAACAGCTTCCCAACCAACGCAGCCTAACCTCGGCCTGGCCATATAACGCTGCATTTTAATTCACCTGGAATCACTGGAATCACGTGAGGCCAGCCCAACTTTTTCCCAGCTTTTTTTCTGGAGCGTTGTAGAATATTAAGGGAGTTAAAGAGTGTTAGAAAAACACTAAAATCCCAAAATATTTTTATTGAGGTAAGAAATGTATTTTCCCTGTCGGCTAGTTGACGGCACACACACTGGCTCTCAGACGCCTTCGTGTAGTTTTGTTCAGTGTAACATGGGTAAAAATAACGAAGACCAAAACTGCACGGGTACTTCTGGTCTCTCTCAGTCTGGCTAAGAAAATACCTTGTGGAGGAATTATATTATTGAGTCAGGAATTATGGTGGCAAGCTTTTTTAGTTAATTACCCAAATGTATGTCTCCATAAAAGCAAGGCAGACTGAAGAAAACGTCTCCATAAAGGACTAGTAATCACAAAGATTGAGCAATAGAACATAAACCCATCCAGAAGTTAACAAACATATCCATACATGTTCTCTACTAGTGTAAAATGTTCCAAAGCCCCAGAGGCAATAGATTAGGTGTGCATTTGGTGGAAGTAATACGAGAGTAACAAATTCATATTTTTTTCATCAGATGTAATGAGGTACCTGTAACTTATTTTGGCAGAGGTGTTGATTTTATAAGACTCTCACATGACTCCCCCTCCTTCTCTCCGATCTACTGTGAAATCTGCCCCAGTCACTTTGCTTTCTGCAGCCTATTCTTAGCTAAAGCTGCGGCCGCTCCAGTAATATTTTCAAAGATTATTATAGTATTTTGTAACCATTTTTTCCCCTTCGGCGGCCTTCCAGTGTTTTTTTCTCTTTTTTTCCCCCTTTCTCATTCCCCCTTCTGCCTTTCTCTCGACAGCGATCTTTGGTTGTAAAATAATAGACCATCAGCCAGCAATAATTTGCAGTCCAAACAGAGCCGACGCTGCCTGACGTTTATTGAAACCTCATCCCCAGCGAGCCGGTTTCCCTTTCCCCCTCTCCTTCGCTCTGTGTTTGTGCAGACAGACCCTGAGCCCTGGCCATCGCTTTTAATAATGAGGGCCGCGGCCAGCCTTGGCTAGTCCCTGTGTGCTTGTGTTGGCCTGTACAGAGCACCGGCTAGCAGTCAGTCAGCAGGAAGACTAGCATGCAAGCAGGAAGAGAGACACCGACAGACAGACAGACAGACAGACAGACCAGACAGACAGACAGACAGACAGACAGACAGACAGACAGACAGACAGACAGACAGACAGACAGACAGACAGACAGACAGACAGACAGACAGACAGACAGACAGACAGACAGACAGACAGACAGACAAGCATGCAGCAGACATGCTCACCTGCAGGCAAGCAGCATACAGGCTAGCTCAGGGTGCTTGTGTTGGACTGTACCAAACACCGGCTAGCAGGCAGCAGGAAGACTAGCATGCCAACAGAAAGATACGCAGACAGACACATGAGCATGCCCACAAGCATGAAGCACACAAGCCAGCATGAAGATATAGAGGCAGCAAGAGTGGTTCATGTTGACAGACAAAGAGAAAGGAAGGAAGGTTAGAAGGCAGGCAGACAAGTGGTCAGACAGATATACAGGTGGTATAGATAGACAGTCTGAAATCTAACACTAAGCCATATTTATACTCCATCTGTTTCCTTAGATAGCCCTGTGGACTCTTTCACGGTTAGTGGACGGACTGTGAAAACTAATTTGAGAATGGACCGTGGCCTGAGGTGTATCAGAGGAATAATATTTTTCATCATCATCACCACAATGACACACACACACACACACACACACACACACACACTCCCCCCCCATCTCCTTAATGTCAAGCTAAAGTCGTTAGAAACCCACTCACAACCATCATGATTTTCCTCTGACCAACCCTATCTTACTCTACCTTTCCCCTCATATCATTAGTAAAGGAGGAAATTGACCAGGACACTTCATTAAGGGACAGAGATTAAAAGCTTGGGTGGATGCAGAAATAGTGTGATTGCAAATACCCATGAAATCATAATTATGGGCGCTTTACGTAAAATGATTTTATAGGAGTGTGAGTAACCCCCAGGGTCAGGATGGGGGCCCGCGTCACCCATCACATAATACATGCCTTGTTATCCATGACCCCTGGATGAGAGAGAGAGAGAGAGAGAGAGAGAGAGATGGATGAGCTCAATTATCCTCCTATTTTCCTCCATGGAAAGCAGGGGGAATAGAAAAATATAGAAATGTGTCGGCTGATGGAGGGTGATAATTAAAAACGCCTGCGGTCCCAGACCCAGTGATTGTACTGTAATTAACCCATCATGGGGACTTCTTCCCTGTAATGATTCCAATAAGTGCAACACTCCATTGAACCCACTCATACACGTCAAGGTGTTCATTAGTCATGGTATGTTTTCAACATCCAGCCGTTCCACAGTCCAAAGTTCCAAAAGTTCTCTTGTTAGTTGAGAAGGAATTGAGCAGATGTTGGATTTGAATCACAACAGAAAAGTAAACAAATAGGGTGGAAATACTGTGAGTTAACGAAGGAGAAACATAATGTTGGACATGTTTCAGTCGTGTGCTTACGTGTGTGTCTGTATTGTGGTCACACAAGGGACTTTGTCAGCGAAGGAGAACACCAAAGCAGAAATAATGAATGGGTTTGGGGGTTAAAAGATCCTGCAACAAAATGCCTCACTACAGCAGCTGTGATACCTCAACCTCTGAGAAGACACAAAAGCACATGTTCATTTGCATCCTTTTCCTGTCTGCTTTTCTCCTGAAGCCCTGCCTGGGCTTTCTTCAGTTGTGGAATACAGCCCAGGCTGGTCTCTAGCATGTTCAATATGTTTGCTTTAACTCTACAGTAATTTGTCTTCCTGGTCTCTACGGCCTGTTTATCAGCTGTGGTGATGCATCCAGGAAACAGCCATCTATTGAATTAGCTCACACAGCAGCCATCACATCAGTCAAATGCGTCTTCAAAAACACTTTCACCCGTTTGCTTTTCAATATTGAAAATGTTACATTTCAATATAATATTGTGTGAACCATAATTTGCAGTGTGTTTATGCTTATGTTCAATTCCCAGTGGAAGTTAGGAGTTCCCCTATTCCCTGAAAAACAATGGAGGGAATTCCTGGAAGTCGTTCCCTCATCTGTACTGTATGTGACAAGTGGTGCCTTCTTGATCCAGGGATATTCCGATTTCAAAATGCCAAACTATCTACACTGTCTCATTGTCTAAAGAGCCCAGAACAGGTATGCCTTCACCTGTCATATCAAAATATGACAGAGTTGTGGTGTTTTCTCACTTTAAACTAATCTAAACTGTTTGCCTGGTGAAGATGTCATAGGAATGGCCTGTAGATAGGAATGTGGATGTAGATAAGCCTCCCTCTCTCCTCCTGTCATTTCCCTTGTCTGAGTCTTTGATGCTGGGATGGTTTCATGTGGGAGGGTCATCTCTGTCGGACTAACTTTGAGAAAGTATAGATATCCACATCTTCTAACTACACTCTTAGATAAAAAGTGTTCCGGAAGGGTTCTTTGGCTGTCCCCATACAGTAGGATAACCCTTTTTGGTTCCAGGTAGAACCCTTTTTGTTTCCAGGTAGAACCATTTTGAGTGCCATGTAGAACCCTTTCTGCAGAGGGTTCTACATGGCACTCAAAAGGATTCTACCTGGAACCAAAAGGGTTCTTCAAAGGGTTATCTTATGGGGACAGCCGAAGAACACTTCAAGGTTCTAGATAGCACCTTTTAGAGTGTAGATGCTCCAAACAGCATTGTCTTCATTCTCTTCCTTATTAACATAACACCGGATCTGCAAACTAACACCCCCAATTTTCTATGTAAGAGTAGATTCAGATGTCGGATAAATGAGAAGTATGGAGAAGTAGACATTCTTCAGACTTTACATAAAGAGACATTATAAATAGGCCCGTGACACGAACAAGCACATCATTTTTTATTTATATCATTATATACCTTAGTTTTAATTCTCCAACTCTATGCCTGCAAAGTTTGGAAAGCCATTTTAACGTACACTGAGCGTACAAAACATTAGGAACATTCCTAACGAACAGAACAGCCTCAATTCGTCAGGGCATGGACTCTACAAGGTATTGAAAGCGTTCCACAAGGATGCTGGCCCATGTTCACTCCAATGCTTCCCACAGTTGTGTCAAGTTGGCTGGATGTTCTTTGGGTGGTGGACCATTCTTGATACACATGGGAAACTGTTGAGTGTGAAAAGGACCTGAGAAGCTCTTTCCTGGACCCATTTCCAAAACCTACTCCACTGGCTTGCTTCTCAGTGTTGCCACAGAGCAGCAGCAGTAGTAGCAGGGGTGTGAGAAGAAGGGAGAAAAGAGATGCAGACTCAATCCTTGAGACATCATTCGCAAAGGTATTGCAAATGACTGAAGAATATCTCAAGATCTGGAGAACGCCATGCACCGAGCTACCAGCTTGTCCCAGAGGTAAATAAATATAAACAATTTCAGACTACTCTGATCCCCTTTCCTCTCTTCTGTTGTCCTTTTTCCTCCTCTCCTCACCATGCACACTGCTCTCCAGACACTCCTAATTTCCCCCCTCTTCTCATCCTCTCCACATGGTCCTGGCACCTCTAGCTGATTTTGTGGATGATCTCTGGCCAAAACTTCCGATCATCAGCTGCATGAGTTTATGCATGACGAACATGGACCGAATGACTGGAACCACAGTGAAATGAACAACTTGTTCTGTTGTTCAGATATCACACGAGTCAACCACTAGACACTTTTATTCCCCCAAAAACTTTTGTTATTTACACGTCTCTTCATAAGACACTGATTTACTACTGCTCCGAAATATTTATATTTCTCATAAATATTTGTACCTACTTGAACATCAAGTGCTGGCAATGTACTGTAGAGCTGTGTGCCACAGACTTTACAGGCTTGTGGTGTAGTTCAATCTAATCTAAATGACTCCATACTGTGACCTCCCAGAATGGGGATTAATTCCTCATCCTTGCAGCCATGATGCTGAATATATTGTCTGACTCTCCTACAACAAGAGAGGTGGTAGTTCCAGGTAGGCCCAGGTTTATTGAGATGGACTAGATAAAAATACATTTCTCATATACTGTAGGGGTGCATACATGTATGCAGAAACAAGGGAAATTAGAAATATAAAAAGTTACATTGATTCCAACATTCTATTATCAACATACCTGGATAAGGGCGTATGAGGTTCTCATGTAGGGGGAAAGCTGCATCTCCCAGGAAAACATGAGGACTTGGCATTGTGGTACCTGGAAAGATAGCTGGCGGTGGTAAATTGAGAATCGTTTGCAGCATTTTGGACCCAAAAAAACTCTCTTGAAACACTCCACCATAGCTCTCTCGGCCTTACGCCCCTACATTCACAATAGTGAGCCTGTAGCGGCCATCTTCTCTGTCTCCGTATCTGGCCTACGTATGTGTTGGTAGGCACATCAAGTAGAGCTCCGGCAAATAGCACAAATTTGATTTTCTCGCAAGTCGATTGTCATCATCTTCTTCTTTAAGTCTAATTTGGCGACTCGCAACCAAATGACATGTGCATACATCACCACCTACTGTACTGGAGTACGAGGCCAGTCACAACCTACACCATATATACAAAAGTTTGTGGACACCCCTTCAAATTAGTGGATTCGGCTATTTCAGGGACACCCGTAACTGACAGGTGTATAACATCGAGCACACAGCCATGCAATCTCCATAGACAAACATTGGCTGTAGAATGGTCTTACTGTAGAGCTCAGTGACTTTCAACGTGGCACCGTCATAGGATGCCACCTTTCCAACAAGTCAGTTCACCAAATTCCTGCCATGCTAGGGCTGCCCGGTCATCTGTAAGTGCTGTTATTGTAAAGTGAAACCATCTAGGAGCAACAACAGCTCACCCGCGAAGTGGTAGGCCACACAAGCTCACAGAACAGGACCGCCAAGTGCTGAAGCATGTAAAAATCATCTGTCCTCGGTTGCAACACTCACTACTGAGTTCCAAACTGCCTCTGGAAGTAATGTCAGCACAAGAACTGTTAGGCCGGAGCTTCATGAAATGGGTTTCCATGGCTGAGCAGCTGCACACAAGCGTATGATCACTATGCGCAATGCCAAGTGTCTGCTGGAGTGGTGTAAAGCTCACCATCATTAGACTCTAGAGCAGTGGAAACACGTTCTCAAGAGAGATGACTCACGCTTCACCATCTGTCAGTCCGACAGACAAATCTGGGTTTGGCGGATGCCAGGAGAACGCTACCTACCCGAATGCATAGTGCCAACTGTAAAGTTTGGTGCAGGAGGAATAATGGTCTGGGACTATTTTTCATGGTTCGGGCTAGGCCCCTTAGTTCCAGTGAAGGGAAATCTTAATGCTAGAGCATACAATTACATTCTAGATGATTCTGTGCTTCCAACATTGTGGAAAAAGTTTGGGGAAGACCCTTACCTGTTTCAACATGACAATGCCCCTGTGCACAAAGCTAGGTCCATACAGATATGGTTTGTTGAGATCGGTGTGGAAGAACATGACTGGTCTGCATAGAGCCCTGGCCTCAACCTCATCGAACATCTCTGGGATGAATTGGAATGCTGACTGCGAGCCAAGCCTAATTGCCCAACATCAGTGCCCGACCTCACTTTTTACTTTTATTCTATTTCACCTTTATTTAACCAGGTCGGCCAGTTGAGAACAAGTTCTCATCTACAACTGCAACCTGGCCAAGATAAAGCAAAGCAGTGCTACAAAAACAACAACACAGAGTTACACATAAACAAACGTACAGTCAATAACACAATAGAAAAATCTGTATACGGTGTGTGCAAATGAAGTAAGGAGGGAAGGCAATAAATAGGCCATAGTGGTGAAGTAATTACATTTAGCAATTTACACTGGAGTGATATATGTGCAGATGAGGATGTTCATGAAGCAAGAATGGAAGCTCCATTCCCATCTAACCTCTCTGACCCTGTCAAAGAACCTCTCCCTTCTGTTCCCATTGTATGACACTATCTCCCGTACAGATTTTCTTGTACTATAAAAATGTCTGCCCATTGTCTCTGCCAGCAATCTAAACTGTTTTTCCAAATCAATGTTTTAATTTCCCCTCTACCCATCTGCACCTGTATATCCACAAAAGTATTTTTCCCTGCTCTTTTTGCTATTATATCTACTATATAATTTCCATAAACACCTGTATGAGCCGGAATCCAACAGAACTGAATTTTAATACCATTTCCTTGTAACCCCAACAACAGCATCATTATGTCTTACCATGAATTCTCACGTTCTGACGTTCCAGATCTTAAACTACACAAAACTGATGCAGAGTCCCATCATATTACTACTCTTCCTGGTTGCACCTCCTCTATCCAGTCCTATCCTACAATTATCACAACCACAACAACCACCATATCTGTATTATCACAACCATTATCACAACCACAACCATTCCTATCCTCCAATTATCACAACCATTCCTATCCTCCAATTATCACAACCATCCCTATCCTCCAATTATCACAACCATCCCTATCCTACAATTATCACAACCATCCCTATCCTACAATTATCACAACCATCCCTATCCTACAATTATCACAACCATCCCTATCCTACAATTATCACAACCATCCCTATCCTACAATTATCACAACCATTCCTGTTGAATATACAGATAAATCATTTGTTAGATTAACATCAACCTCAGGAATAAATACAACTGCCCCTGTTCTCCCATTCATGGGATCTTTTGAACCTTCTGTATACACTGCAAGACGATAATAAAACGGATTACTTATATATTGATCCACTATTGTTCCTACATTATCTTATTCAGACCACTGTTTGTTTTCTTCTATCAGGTTATGATCAACATGTGATTTTGTATGAAACCACAGTGGTACATTTCCTATTGCCACAGATGGCCCTATGACAATATCTCTGAGTTCATATTCATCAACTCTTTTTCCAATGTCTGGGCCAAAACCTCTCTTTTGATATCGTTCATATTCACAGCAGTCTTCCAATACTGTCAGTGTCTAGTCAAATGTCTTTCTGTGTCCAGTATTTTATTCTCCCGCACGTATTCCTTTTTTGGGTGTGTCGTCACGTCCTTGTTTGGCCGTAGATGGCTATTACCAGCTCAACGCCGTCTACTGTCCCGGGGTAATATTGCCGCATTCCCCATTTTTCTTTTTTTTAATCAAACATCTTTCGGTTCGGCTAGCTGACGCCTTTAGGCCTGGTCATCGAAGCGAGTCAGGCAATAGTTAGAACGAGGGTAGAGGAGAAAGGAGAACGGGACTCTGGGGCGCGTCCATGGGAAGGTCACGGACAGTGTGTAGAGCTGGTGTTGTTCCTGGCGAGCGTCAGGAGAAATGTCACATTGGGGGATGTTACGTTTCTGAAGTGGATCCACTGAGAGTAGTGTAAAACAGACTAGATACACTTTATCGCTCCCCGAAGCATAACGTTTTTTGCAGAGCTCAGCGAATTTAAAACAAAGTGATGTGTCCAAACAGAGCAACACCGTTGTGGTCTTAGCCAAATGTAACATTTTGAGGATACGAGTTACTTTACAGCTTGGAACTAAAATCAAACCAAATCTAATTTATTTATAAAGCCCTTTTTACATCAACAGATGTCACAAAGTGCTTATACAGAAACCCAACCTAAAACCCCAAACAGCAAGCAACGCAGATGTAGAAGCATGGTGGCTAGGAAAATCTCCCTAGAATGGCAGGAACCTAGGAAGAAACCTAGAGAGGAACCAGGCTCTGAGGGGTGGCCAGTCCTCTTCTGGCTGTGCTAGGTGCAACACATTTGATTTGACGTAATTAATTCTCCTCGTGACTTTCCAAACGCTGTCATAACAGAGATTGTCAAATCGTCGCTCTTGGCAATTCAACAATGTTAGGGTCTTTATGCAGCACAGGGTGTAGTTGGGAATAAAGTTTAAAAGTGTCGACTGCATCAAGTCTTACTAATGACTAACACACAAACTTAATGCTCGTTAATCATTCATTTGAATGCATTTTAATCACGTCCTATGTGATGCCTTGGCACCCTATTGGAACAAAACTGCTTAATGCACTTCTAGCAACACACTAATAAAGGAGTCCATGTACACATGCCAGAGGTGCCTGTGTATGACAGCTGGTCCTGCAGAGGCCATTATTATTATTGAGGGAGACGACTTCCCCGGGACAACAGTCACAAGTGATTCAGCTGATCAAACTACCTCTGAGGAACACCGTTACTATTAGCTGGACAGATTTGGGGGGGGGGGCACAGAGACGGAGGCGGATTCTTCCTGTGTGTATCCCCAACCAAGTGTTTCTTTTTCCCCTGCTTGGGAAAATATTTTCCATGATTTCCAAATGGTATCTGTGTGGCTGGGGATCGGACGACAGAGTCTGTAGAGTAAACAACACCGGGCAAGGTTTTGCTTGGGCCTTGGTGAGTTGAGTGGAGAAGGGGAAAGTCACTGGCCCGTGTAGATTGATGGGTAAATATTGCCTGCACCTCAGAGTTACCCCTGGAGGTTTGGTGAAGTGTCCGTTAAGCTAACTGATGTTGATGCTCGTCCCCATGCAGTTCCGTTCAAACAAAACTTGTTTGTAGAGTTGCTAAGCTTCCATGAAAGTTCATTAACTGGTTTGGACTAGTACATTGATTTGGGAGAATTTAAAACAAGAAATTATAGATAATTATTTATTTTTACCTTTGCACAGCGGCGCTTCAATGAAATCATTGTGACTGTAGTTTGGGAGAGCTGTTACGCTTTATTTTACAGTTTGATTTATTTCATTTCATGGTAAAAATTAGCATACATAATAATAACATAATGACTTGTTTTTGGTTTCTTCTGGACTCCATAGATGTTTAATTTGTTGCCAGGTAGTTACCAAATGGATTGAATTATCCTTGTTACTACATGATGAATAGGCCTACCAGCTGAAATAGAACGGTAGAATAAACCATTACCCAGCAGGACAAGTAACACCATGTCCCGTATCAGTGGCAGCTTCAAAGAACATATGCTAGTCTAGGGTCAGAGGGTGAGCATCAGAGGAGAGAGACTAAATTAAAACAGTAACGTGGCATTAATCCGACTCCGTCCCCAGCCCTGAGTCGCTCCCTCACGCTATGCCATCTTCAGGGCAGGGGCACACTGGCACACTGCCCACCATTACCCACCGATCCATCAAAAGTCCCTTATGACTCCGTTTGGCATCATCTACCAAGATCAACAGTCCTGCTTTTCACACTACGTCCAGCACACACGCTGAGTGTAACCTGGGTGTAAGGCTCAGCGAGAGAAAAATAAGGGTAGCTAGGCTGAAAGAAAGAGGCGCTTTTGAAAAACGTAATATCAAAATGTTCGCTTGCAATAAAATATTGGCTAGTCTCTTATTTTCAAGGATATTATTTTCCCCTGTTACCGATGCTGTCCCAGGTCACAGCGGGGGGTTGGAAAAACACTTGCTGTTCTGGACGTGTTGCTGAGTTAGTGCGCAAGCATCCTGACTGAAATTACCATCAGTTTAGAAATAGAAGTCCAGATTTGATAATTCTTTAGTAGCAAATCACATCAATGATTATTTCATGAATGGAATGAAGGAAGTCTGTACAAAGCAAAATAGCAAAATAAAAATGTAAAAGTATTAATGTAAAGTCACAGATTGATTAAAAAAAAACTGATTTAGAAAATAAAATAAATAATAAAATAATAAAAAAATATATAAAAAAATATATAACCTCATCTGTTATATTGAATCTTTTTCTAATCAGCTTCCAGCTATTCCTCAGCTAATTATCTCAATGATCTTTTCTATGCATGGGAGTTGTTCGATCCGTTTTGCATTTGCGTTGTAGGAGCCTCGTTCCATTTAGTATAGAAGGAAAGCAGGTTAGCTTGAGGTTGTTGAAGACAAATGGCTTGGCAGGGTTACCATAACAAACACATGAAAGGCTACATTGAGAGTGTGTCTTTTTATTTCACACAAGGGATGTGAATGAACGCATAACGTGATCACATCACATAAGATGCTAAAGCCATCACAACAGACCCCTACCCCCTGACCACAAACACGCACAAACACACACGCACACAACCTGTTTAGGGCTTGTAAGGAGGAGGAGAGCAGTGGGCAGCGGGTCACACAGAGAATCTATTTTGCCCAAAGCAACAAGTCAGAGCTTCCAGATTCATGACGGTTGACATCAGCTCTCTGTTGGCAAGCCAACAACAGCATCCACACATCTCCCAAGCAAGTGGCTAGAAGTTCAGGAGGAAGGTTAGTGCTGTCAGGCACAAGGAGTGCGGTTGTTTCGGTAATGCTCTTTAGAGAGAGTGATTGTTTTATTATTCACAAATCTGCAATGACGAAGGACTATGTCCACAGCTACTTGACTTTTCAATTTGACATTTTAGTAATTTAGCAGACACTCTTATTCAGAGCGACTTACAGGAGCAATCCGCGTTAAGTGCCTTGCTCAAGGGCATATCTCTGAGTGTTTCAGCCATGGGCTACAATGGACCTGGATGGGATGGCTGCTGTTTTACGGGCTCCTAACTAATTGTGATATTTTGTGTGTTTTGTAACTTATTTTGTACATAATGTTGCTGCTACCGTCTCGTATGACCGAAAAGAGCTTCTAAATATCAGAACAGCGATTACTCACCTCGAACTGGACAGAGATTTTTTTCTCTGAGTCTGACGCGAAGGATCTACTTTTGCTCCCAGACCAGGCCCAAATCCCTGCCATTTGCATGAAGAAAAGACAGAGATATAGGGGCGGCAGATCAGGGTGCCTTGTGAGAATTCGTCAGCAAGTGGGTAACCCGCCTCTACTGTAGTATCTGTTCTATTGGCCAACGTGCAATCACTGGAGAATAAACTGGATGAGCTCCGTTCGAGACTATCGTAACAACAGGACATTAAAAACTGTAATATCTTATGTTTCACCGAGTCATGGCTGAACGACGACACGGATAATATGCAGTTGGCAGGGTTTTCCGTGCATCAGCTGGACAGAACAACTACGTCCGGTAAGACAAGGGGTGGTGGTGTGTGTCTATTTGTCAATAACAGCTGGTGCGTGATGTCTAATATTAAGGAAGACTCAAGGTATTGCTCGCCTGAGGTACAGTACCTCATGATAAGCCGTAGACCACACTATCTACCAAGAGAGTTTTCATCTACATTTTTCGTAGCCATCTATTTACCACCTCAAATCGCTGCTGGCACTAAGACCGCACTTAACGAGCTGAATAAGGCCATAAGCAAACAAGAAAATGCTCACACAGAAGCAGGAAATGCTCACCCAGAAGCAGGAAATGCTCAGTTCTACCAGCATGTCACATGTGCAACCAGAGGGGGAAAAAACTCTAGACCACCTTAACTCCTCACACAGAGACGCGTCCGAAGCTATCCCAAATCTGACCATAATTCTATCCTCCTGATTCATACTTACAAGCAAAAACTAAAGCAGATAAAACTAAAGCAAAAACCAGTGACACGCTCAATACGGAAGTGGTCAAATGAGACGGATGCTACACTACAGGACTATTTTGCTATCACAGACTGGAATATGTTCTGGGATTCCTCCAATGGCATTGAGGTGTATACCACCTCAGTCACGGGCTTCATCAATAAGTGCATCAACGACGTTGTCCCCACGGCTCACAAGTCCTCAACTGGCAGCTTGATTAAATAGTACCCGCAAAACACCAGTCTCAACGTCAACAGTGAAAAGGCGACTCTGGGATGCTGGCCTTCTAGGCAGAGTTCCTCTGTCCAGTGTCTGTTTTTTTGCCCATCTTAATCTTCTCTTTTTATTAGCCAGTCTGAGATATGGCTTTTTCTTTGCAACTCTGCCTAGAAGGCCAGCAGCCCGGAGTCGCCTCTTCACTGTTGACGATGAGACTGGTGTTTTGCGGGTACTATTTAATGAAGCTGCCTGTTGAGGACTTGTGAGGCGTCTGTTTCTCAAACTAGACACTCTAATGTACTTGTCCTCTTGCTCAGTTGTGCACCGAGGCCTCCCACTCCTCTTTCTATTCTGGTTAGATCCTGTTTCAGCTGTTCTGTGAAGGGAGTAACATACAGCGTTGTACGAGATCTTCAGTTTCTTGGCAATTTCTCGCATGGAATAGCCTTAATTTCTTAGAACAAGAATAGACTGACGAGTTTCAGAAGAAAGTTCTTTGTTTCTGGCCATTTTGCATCATCTGACCGGTTGCATCACCACCTGGTATGGCAACTGCTCGGCATCCAACCTACAGAGGGTAGTGCGTATGGCCCAGTACATCACTGGGGCCAAGATTCCTGTCATTGAGGACCTATATACTAGGCGGTGTCAGAGGAAGGTCCAAAAAATTGTCAAAGACTCCAGTCACCCTAGTCATAAACTGTTTGACCGCACAGCAAGCGGTACCGGAGCACCAAGTCTAAGTCCAAAAGGCTCCTTAACAGCTTCTACCCCCAAGGCATAAGACTGCTAACACTGCTGCTACTCGCTGTTAATTATCTATGCATAGTTGCCCTACCCCTACCTACATGTACAAATTGCCTTGACTAACCTGTACCCCCGCACATTGACTCGGTACCTGTAACCCCTGTATATATCCTTGTTATTGTTATTTTATTGTGTTATTTATTTATTTATTTTTTACTTTAGTTTATTTAGTACATTTTTTCTGATCTCTATTTTCTTAAAACTGAATTGTTGGTTAAGGACTTGTAAGTAAGCATTTCACAGTAAAGTCTTGTTTGGTCGGTTGGCATGGTGACTGAGAGACAGGAAGGAGGGAGGAGGAAGAGGAGTCTGAGTGCTGACCTACAGAAGGTGATCATCTCTGATGGAGGAAAGCTACTGTACTGTGGGCAGGTATTCACATCATCATACAGAATATTACACTCAGCTCCTGAGAGAGAGAGAGAGAGAGAGAGAGAGATAGAGAGAGAGAGAGATAGAGAGAGAGACAGAGAGAGAGAGAGAGAGAGAGAGAGAGAGAGAGAGAGAGATACAACCACTCAACATTATCATCTATTTCCCTCTAAAATTCATTTGGTTTTGTCAAACTCCCTCGGCAATGATCAGTGAAATTACTATACTTGAACGTACAGGCTGTAAGTACATGGAGGGTGAAACTACTGGTCAGTACATCTTCTCTAATTGTGTTTATACAGTGTCCAGATCCAGACATTGAGGTAGTTAGGTTTTTCTTTGGTTAGATCTGCTGCACAACCAAAAATCCACACAATCTAATGTTAATCAAGCGTCAGATGCCGGCTGGGTAGGATCTACACCGAGGTCAACGACCTTCCAATCAGTTTCTCAATGCAGCGTGAAGCTCCACTAACAGACTCTGACATGAACGCTCACTGAGAAAGAGATCCCCCATCCACTCCCATTCAACAAAAAGGCCAGTGAAACTTAGCCTTCTTTGTCATCTCCAGCAGAAGTTTCATTTGAAAAAACTAAAATAAATCCAATAACTGTGCTTAAATAAGCTAACTTGTGGTGCACCAGAGTAAAGCCCTGGGTCCGGGGCGGCCGGGCTCCGGTTTCACCAACACAGCCTTATTATCCAAGTGCTACTCTGTGTAATTAGTCTGTGTTAACCCTGCTCCATTCCTCAAGGTGTTTATGGAAAACATCTGCCATTTAAGAAAATAATATTTAACATTTAAAAAGCTCGTCAGATGCAAAAGAGTTTTGAACGCTTAACCAAGCTGTTATTTTCAGGGGTTTTGAGGCCAGTGGGTTTGTCATTCCTGCCCTGTTTATATTTGGGAATTTACGGAATACCTATTTAACAAATGATCAGTGTTGGGGAAGTTACTCTGAAAATGTAGTTTACCGAGCTACCAATTACTTCACACTGGAAGAACTTAAGCTACACTAAAGCTACCCTTAAGAAAAATATAGTTTACTTAACTAAAGTCACTTTGAAAAAGTAGTTCACTACATCCAATCTACTTAGTGAAAAATTATCATATATAAATCTGAAATATCATAGACTACAAATTGCAAGAACAGATCACTCAGCTACGTTACCTTGCTAGGTATATTAATAGCCTTAGGTTGGTTGCTTTTAAGCTCACCTTCAAGATTTCCACCAATGATGTTAACAGAATGTGTAATTTAGCCTATTTATAAACACAAAAGAAATGAGAATTAGGCACAAAAAGTGTTTGAAGTTGGAATTAGTCAGGTCTGATGGGGAAAAAAGAAACAAAAGTCTTGCCTACTTCACATATATTTTATTTTTGCAAAAAAAAGGTGGTGTGTAGTTCCAGTAGTTAGCTACACCGCTCCATGGCAAAAAAAAGCAATTAACTACAGACGAAACTACCAATATTTGAATTTAGTTCAACTACCACCAAGCTAATGCAAAATGTAATTAAACTAATAGTTGAACTACATTTAGTTCACTACTCCCCAACACTGCAAATTATGCATATCACCTTCTCGTATTAGACAAGAATTTGGAAGGCAGAGTGTAGCTCTAGCAAGCTGGTCTGCCAAGGCAAAAAAACACTGGAAAAAGTGGGTGGGCAGCTCCATGGACTCAGTCAGGTCTTTGTAACATCAGGGGAGGTTTTTCTAGAACATGCCTCAAAGTATGTGGACCTACCGAGTGGTGCAACTGCATGAGTGATACATGATGCCTGGTGTGAGTGAGAAAGAATGAAATGATTGACTGAAAACTAAGGTTTTAACACCACTGTTGGCTGACAAGGAAGAATATTTCATGATAAATAAAGACTGACTTAGATAGGCTTTCATTTTGTTTCAGATGTGTACTAACATTTACTGAAATAGCCATGTACTACATCAAATCATTATCCAATATACCCACCTAAAAGCACATTATGTAAGTGTACTGCAAGACTGGATTCTCTTCTAGGAGGTGAGTTCATGATTGAATATAGAAAAGAGCCAAGGATTCCTCACCACAGTGCTTATTGAGAAATTACTAACGTTGAGGTCTTCACGTGTTTCACGTTTCCCTTTCTGATTGAAGTGAAATGGAGCGTTTCTCCACAGCTCCACCAAAGTTTACCAAACTGTGGTCGGAATCTCAGACTATTATGTTAACAAGCAGTAATGTCAGCGATTAGAATGTGAAGACACTCACTGTCCTCGCTAGCTTGCCTCCCCCACTGAGGGATGTAGTCTACCGTATATTCAAGCCATGTCCTCTTTGCCAATGTCTTACAAATCCAAGTTGTTTCGTGAACAAAGGAGAGACAAAATGGGAGTTGTTTCCATTTTATCCCAGATAGGCCTGCGAGGCAAGTGTAAACAGATGCAAACCAAGCATTTCCATGACAAACATTCACAAACAAAGGGCTGAAGCATTCTCCCTCTGACGTAACCATTACTTTCACCGCTAAGGCAAAGTTTATGTTTGTCAACACAAATAATGGTTATCAGGACATCAAATGCTTAGATGGTATATTAAAAGGGGATGTTGCCATGTCAATCAACATAATAAAAGCCACTGAAAACAGTTAGGCGCTGCTGTTTTGAATTCACTGGAAGTCATGACTGAAGTAACAGAAGTCTAGCAGAAGAGTTGACACATGGAAACAGACACATTTCCATGATCCCAAACCCATTCTTAACATTTGTTTATTTTTGTGAGTAAATTAAGCATGATAATTACAAGCCGGAGGTGTGCAACAAAAAAATAAATAAACTGTTTATTTGTCTGTGTAAGTTTGTATGATTATGTGCTACGGTGTTGAATTAGTGTGCTGCTGGTGTAAAAACAGTCCTCCTTTCTACTAACATCTCTTAATTCAACATAATTAAAGACCAAACCTGACCAGCCTGCACCCATACCAAAACATAAAACATGTCATTTAGGTCTGCTTTAAGTTTTCTACGCTGCCTTTAATTCGCCTCAAAACAAATGCAGGTCACCAACCCACAATATGAAAGGACAGGGTGAAAGGTGTGGAAATGGAAAGTTCCAGTGCATGAGAGAGGGGTGGAGGGTTCCCTAGTTTTTTTTCTTACACCTTTGTGTTCACGTGCAAAAGGTCTGGAAAAAAAGGCCCCTATTTTGGTGTAATTTATGGGAATCCCTGTAATTGCCTGTAATAGGCCAGTCTGCCGTGTAGCTGTCATCCCTAGGTCCTATGTCCCTCTGCCCCTGTGGAAAGAGTTGAGAGTCAGAGGGCTATGGGGCTGAAAGCATAGCCTAATATGGGACCTGAGTGTGTCCTCTCAGTATGGATAATTCTGTGAGTAAGTCATGTTATTGACCTACTCTAACTGCAGTTGAAGTTCACATTACTATACCCTTAGCTCTGAGAATAAGGAAAGAAAGGAGGCCTTCCAGTTGGGTACAATTGTGCTTATCTTTTTTGCTGTAAGAGAAATGAGCATGACCCTGTAGATTCAGAATCTAATGGCTTCTTCATGTTGCAAAGTCCATTGTCCCACCAGTAGATCGACACGCAGCAGACAGAGAGAGAAAGGCTGAGAACTGTGGTGTCTGCATCAATAAAATGTTCAGCTTTTTCCTCAGTGTGCGACACAGAAACAGACAGCACGTCGTGACCCAACCTTTTCCACACTTACCTCGGCTCTTTAACTTTCCACATGAAGTGTGACATCCTGTACTCAGTGACAGTTTGTTTTTACTGACACGTGCTGTTTTAATGTTGTATTGAGATTTGCGTTGCTACTCAGTTCAATACTCCATCAGAATCTGCACCGATAGGTTGTCATATTTACTCACATTGATCACCATTGATAAACTTAGGTCCCAAGTCACTTGGACAACACTCTAGCCATTATAGAGTTGTAGTCTTCTACGCTATAATATCACAGTCACGAAATGTGTCAGAAATGTTTTAGGAGTGCAATTTAAACATGGAGATTGATGGCAAATGTGCTTTCATTTATGTATTTTACTCTTACTATATTCAGTGGGGTGGGAAAGCTGGAAAATGTTGGTCAATCACGCAGGGACATTCAGTAGAAACAGTATAGACATTTGTGACCAACAACCAATGCAGAGAAAACCCCAACTATCATTTAGTTTGTATGGGGGTGTGCGGTGGATAATTTCATAAAACAAGAGTTTCACAAAAACAGCAGTCTGTAGTTTGTCTCATGGTGGAAATGGTAAACTCCATGTCAATGGAGAAAATGGATGGATTAAATATTATGATAGCTCTGAAAGAAATATATGGGCCAGCGCAAATTGCCCACATTACAATTTTTTTTTCTAAGCCCACATTTGTATGGCACGGAGTAGCCGCTGCACGTGACGTGGAAGTTTAGACGAATATGGGTTATTTCAGTGGTTCAGTGGTTCATTGGCAGAATTCCTGACCATAATCCCATGAAAACTCAGAAATTCCAATTCATAATATTGATCTGCATTTCAAAAACGTTCAGAGAGCATTTAAAGCCTGGCAACTATATTTGGTTCATGAAATGGGCATAAACAAACAAAACCACATCGTTCTCTATATGCTATAATGAAGGGTGTATTACCAAATCAGACTGAGGCAAAGGCCCATCTATAAACATCTGTGGCACAACCTTTTCCTGCTCTCGTTTCATATCTTATAGTCTATACCACAAATATTCAATGAAGTAATGACAGAAGAATTGACTCAGACAAAGAAGAAGAAAGAAGGTAAACAAGCAAGAGGAAAAGAAAGATGGTAAACAAGGGAGAGAAGAAGAAAGACGGTAAACAATGGAGATAAGAAGAAAGGTAAACAAGGGAGAGAAGGCAAAAGAAGGTAAACAAGCGAGAGAAGAAGAAAGATGGTAAACAATGGAGATAAGAAGAAATAAGGTAAACAAGGGAGAGAAGAAGAAAGAAGTCTAAACAAGGGAGAGAAGATGAAAGAAGGTGAACAAGGGAGAGAAGAAGAAAGAAGGTAAACAAGGGAGAGAAGAAGAAAGAAGGTAAACAAGGGAGAGAAGAAGAAAGAAGGCAAATAATGGAGAGAAGAAGAAAGAAGCTAAACAAGGGAGAGAAGAAAGATAGAGCAAGAAAAAGGAAGAGAGAGGTAGAAAAAGAGAGAGAAACGTGCCCTGCATTTGTTGCTTAGCTAAGCATAACACATCACACCATGATGCAGTAAACGAAAGGTATAGGAGGACTTCACTACCCCATGTCAGTGGGATGTGCCTTGGGCTTACAGGGGAGGGGGTCTGGACCTTGGCTAGGATCTCTACACCCCAACCCCACCGTAGCAAAGCTGGGCCCAGTGCCCCCACACCACTCAGTGATAAATGAGAGCTTTCACACACTGCGTTTGTACTGGCAACTCTGCCAGGGCGCCTGCAACGCTGCTGCTGCCCTGCTAGCTAGCTACCACAGCAGAATTCCTGATGAGCCCTTTCAGCCAAGCCGAGAGAGAGAGAGAGAGAGAGAGAGAAAGAAAGAAAAAAAACAGAAGGAAGAGGGGACTACAGTAGGTAGAAGACCAGGAGGGAGGATGGAGGTCAGGAATCAGCCAATTGAGTTTAAAGTTGTCTGGCTGCTGGTCTGGTCCATTTGTAAATTCCTGATCAGCCCATTGCAGGCCACATTAAGCACTGCAGCACACTGCCCTGTGTTCTCGTGCCCGAGTGCTTGAGCATGTGTGCATTCTTCTATTCTTATTCTTCACATTAGTCGCTTTCTTTGCTACTTCTCATGAACACATACATTTCCCACCAACCATTTCAATCTCCACAAAATCAAAGCAACTTCCAGTGAGGGCCACATTGGTCACAAGAAGTAGTCGAGGGATAAGAAGAAAGGAAACACAGCAAATTGTCAGTTGAGAATGCACAGCAATAGGAAATATAGAGTAATGACGCTGTTATTGTTAGTTGATCTGTCTGCTGTGGGACGTTCGACGGCAGTAGGATTCCGGGCTGTTATTCTTGCCTTCACGTCTAATTCAAGTCTTCCACCACGCAAACCCTGTTGCCAATACTGATGGCGGCTGTTTTAATCCGGTGCCACTGACCTCTGACTAAAATAGGGGGTGTAATGCAAACATGGAAGCCCTAATCAGAGCTAGAGGCTCTTGGAGGTCGTAGAAGTTTCATGTCATCTGTGACATACGTCTTGAGCTTGGTTACAAGGAGCAACCACTTGTTTCCGCCGTTACGAAGACATGTATAGTGTGTCGCTAAAATGGAAAAGGGGTGTGTGTGGGATTGTGACCGTTTTTTGCGAAACTTTAAATGTACAGGCATGGGCCTGCAAAACCTGTTGCAATGGTTTCAATAGCACCCTTGTAAGTGTGTCTCAAAATCGTCTGAATACAGAATAACGTCGTTTACATGGACTAAAGCAGATAGTGTGGTGAAACAGTGCAATAAAAACAAAGGGCATGCGTTCAAACTAACAAAGGTCAAATGGAGTTTAACTTTTTGAGTCCTCTATACAGATAGTAATGTGGGTGGATAAGGATAGAGCAGGTCACAGGAGGGTTCAAGTTCAGAAGTTATTGTTGGAGTCCCCAATTCATTCATCAATCCCACTCTTTCACCCTGACCCCAACACTTCCTGTTCCTTTCCTCATCTTTCACACCATCCTACACATTTAACCTTTGACCTCTTGGGCTCAATTGTGAGGTCAGCATCCCCCCATTGCTGAGCCCCAATAAAATGCTACCAGAGACAAATTATCAGAGGCATTGTCCTCTCTCAACATGAATAGCACTGGACAATGACAGGCACCACCCTTCAATTACCTCTATTCATGGACACAGTCATAGACCTCCTTTAACTCTGTTAGTGTCAGAGTTCTACAGCTACTGCACCTTTCAGAATAGTTAGACCTGTGCATGGTCAAACGGGGTCAAACGGGGTCAAACAGACCAAATGGACCGGAAGCCTTGTATCTTTCCCATGCGAAGACACTCAACATCTCCCTTGCTTTCTTTAACTTTTGCTCTCTTCCACCCTCTCTCTTTCACTCTCCCTCCCCTTTAATGTCTCTCTCCACCTCCCCGCCCCCTTGTTCTTACAAGCACAAACAACCTCATAAACGACTTGCTTTTTAGACCTCTTTCCACCCATAGCTTTGGTGAGGTGTCCATCATCTAGCCAGCCTATCCCTGCTGTGGATTACCTGTAGTAACGCCCCAGACTGTCGCTCAGCCACAAAGATACCATGAAACCATTACAACATGCCACAACAAGAGATAATTACTACCAGCGATAGGGAGAGCTGGGGAAACCACCAGGCTTGGTTCTCAGACATTGTGCATGGACCTTAATGGAAATAAATGAGAGGTTTGATTCAACACCCCGACATGGAGAAGAGAAATGTCTGCTTTTGCTGCGAGCCCATTTACAGCTAATTAGAAAACATGTCACTGATTTGGGCCGGTGTAAACACCGCCCCATCTGACTTTCATTACAATAAAGAAATCAAATAAACAGTGGTGCAGGGGGAACAGTAGTAGGCCCATGCTTCATTACAATGGCTACATCATGAAATACTTAGCGCAACTAATTACCACCCCCGACCCCTTTGGTTTCTCGCACCGAAAATATACAAATTAAAAAAACATTTCCACTGATGAGAACAATCTCACAAATCACTTTTAGGACTTACCTCTGAAGCGAATAGACTCATTTTACACCCAAACCATGCTCGCACTAGCCTGTGCCAAGGGGAAAAAAACACCACCGCACCCCTGCAGTCGAAACACTAATATTTAGGTAAACGATCAATGGGAAGGCGTTTGGCTATGTATGAGGGACATGTAACAGGGTGACGTGGTCAAACAGTGAGCCTTGCCAAAAATGAGATTACTCAAAATGCACATCAAACCAGAACAGGCCTCGATACACTTCCCTGGCTCGCTCCATTTTTTCTAACATTGTTGATACAATACCCAACACACTTTTTTCCCCCATCGTTTGACCAATTGCACCCAGACAACTTTGTCATGTGTTAATACACACAATGACAGTGTATAACATTACATTAAGTCCCTGGCTCGGTAGATCTCTGCGGATTTCCTTAATGAACAGGGCCCGGATTCACAAAACCTTAACTATAGACTGAAGAAGAAAGTTAAGCAAAGTTGCTATTCCCCAAAAAGGTTCTTGGAAATGTTCTTGTGCAATTTCTTATGTTTCTCCTGAAGCAAAAGGTTAGATTAGATTCTTGAAAATAAAGTGATTGGAAATGTTGTTCATTCCAAGATAGCTAAACTCTTCTTAAACTCAGGGCAGTGAGAGAAAAAGCTCATGAAAGCAATTGAACATGTTTAATTCACTCACAAACTTCATCTGAAAGTTTCAGTATTGATTATTTTAAACCCAAGAACATGTTTTAAAACAGTAATCTCAGTAAGAAATAGGCTATCATGATTGCCATTGCTAGCAAGATAGCTAGATAGCAAGCTAAAACAGTCACCTAGCAACAAAGAAGATATTTGCAAAGTTCCTAAGAAAATCATATAATCTTAAGACATTGTTGAGGAATTACACTTAAGAACTATCTTATGAACTTCTTTTTTTTCTTAAGAAGAAGCTTTTTAGGTTTTTGCGTAAGAAGTGTTTTGTGAATCTGGGCCCTGATGACTAATTAGAAACACACACTAATGCTGTGAAATGAATGAGTCCATTAAGCCAAGCTAATCCCTGATCGGGAGCACGGTAGACAATATTAACAAAGTGTAAAGGGCAGGATGTCAATGATTAACAGTACAGGCACAATGGCTATTTCACTACAAAACGCCTGTCACAGCGGCACGTGTCAATGTTGAAGAGCTTGGGAATGAGTGAAGACTATCCAGTCTTGGATTCTCATCTCCCATACAGTGTCCATATGAGTTGAGTCATTCTCACAAGGATTTGAGTCATTCTCTCAAGGAGTTGAGTCATTCTCATAAGGATTTGAGTCAGCAGGAGTTGAGTCATTCTCACAAGGAGTACAGTCAGCAGGAGTTGAGTCATTCCCCCAAGGAGTTGAGTCATTCTCACAATGACTTGAGTCATTCTCACAAGCAGTTGAGTCAGCAGGAGTTGAGTCATTCTCGCAAGGAGTAGAGTCAGAAATTCTCACAAGTATTTGAGTTATTCTAACAAGAAGTTAAGTCAGCAGGAGTCATTCTCACAAGGAGTTGAGTCATTTCACAATGATTTGAGTCATTCTCACAAGGAGTTGAAACATTCTCACAAGGAGTTGAGTCACTCTCAGTAGCGGTTGCATCAGACTCAACTCCTTGCAAGAATGACTCAACTCCTTGTGAGAATGGCTCAACTCCTCATTGAGAATGATTAAATTCTTGCTGATACTGAAAGCGTTCTAATATGGACACTGTTCTCCCGTTCTCAGTTATATAAAACAGATACCTTGTCGAAAATATACTGCTCCATGTGTTAATGCCCTTAGGCTCCTTTCTCTCAGCTCCCTGTTCTTGTGTTCATTCCCAGTGTAAAACAAGGAATGTTCTTATCACTTACAGCTGTGAAGGACGATGGTGGCCTGCTCCTGTTTTGCCCAAGCAGAGATTCGAGAGGAGATTGTGTTGGCAACCATCAGTAGGCTGCTTTCATCTCTGTCTTTTATTTCCGGTCTCTGGCTCAGTATCCAGGTATGATGTGTCTCTATACTGTGGGTGGGGAGACTAATACAAACCTTTTGTCAGCTATCCAGTCCAAGTGCTCAGTGTGTGTGTGTGTGTGTGTGTGTGTGTGTGTGTGTGTGTGTGTGTGTGTGTGTGTGTGTGTGTGTCTGTGTGTGTGTGTGTCTGTGTGTCTGTGTGTCTGTGTCTGTGTCTGTGTCTGTGTCTGTGTGTGTGTGTGTGTGTGTGTGTGTGTGTGTGTGTGTGTGTGTGTGTGTGTGTGTGCGTGTGTGCGTGTTTGTGTGTGTGTGCGTGTGTGTGCGTGTGTGTGCGTGTGTGCGTGTGTGTGCGCGTGTGCGTGTGTGTCTGTGTGTCTGTGGGTCTGTGTGTGTGTGTGTGCGTGCGCCTGAATATGTGTTTGTCTACCATTCATCCTCTGAGAGAGACAGAGGGTGTCAGTCTGTGGGGTTGTCAGAGCCCCCTCTCTCACAGCCACTAAATTCAACAACCCTCATTTGGAGTAACACATGCCCCGATATTAACCCCCGATTCACCTAACCCACCAGCACGGCCCCTGCCTCAAAAGGCCCAATTTCAATGCAACACACCCAGCTATTGATTAATACCAATTCACTACCCCTGCCACAACAAATTACTGTATTAAAGGTCTTATAGGTATTATTCTTGCGGGGCCCTGACCAGAATCACACAGGGGACACCTGAATTGCTTTTGTCTCTCTGTCTGTCTGTCTGTCTGTCTGTCTGTCTGTCTGTCTGTCTGTCTGTCTGGCTGGCTGGCTGGCTGGCTGGCTGGCTGGCTGGTCTGGTATGATGTAAAGCCTGCCTGCGATGGAGGAGAAAGGGATGGATGGAGGGAGGGAGAGGTGGCGTCATATAGAACTAATCAATCACAGAGCGCCCGTGACTGGTGTAAGGGCTAATACCACATGCTCTGGCTTTAGCTACCTCACCACTACCACCAGTCAGAAGGGGTGGACGAGCCTGAGGATATGGTGATGAGTTATGTTACACTGGGGCCCTGAAGAACTCTCCCTTCTCAACAATCAGCACCAGGGTCGGTCTCCCACAAAGGCAGCGGGAGGGTGAGCTGGAGAGGTACACTGACAGACAATGGATTGCAAAGAGAAAAGAGCAAGGCAGATGGACAGACACACTTGGGAAGAAGAGACAAGAGAGATGGAGAGATGGATCACCCAAACCCAGTAATGCTCTTCTTATGGAGCAAGAGCACAAGAAAAACAAATGTATCAAGCATGAATAAAAATATGAAGTACATATGGCTATTTGTTGTTGTTGTCATTCAGCAGACACTCCAGAGGGACTTACAGTCCCCATGGGAATTGAACTCACACCCGTGGCATTGTAGGCGCATTGCTCTACCAACTGAGCCACACGGTAAAGTACAGCATGTTCATAACTAATGCATAACATTCACACATTATTGAGGCATTCCACATTCAATTATTCAAAGTATTACCTTTGAAATGTAATATATATACCTTACTGTATAAAGTCGAGGTATGAAAAAAGCAGCATTGTCATGTATAGTTTGTCAGATCCAGTCAGGAGTAGTTGGCAATGAGGCTCCGAGTGCCTGGTCTAGTCCGTATCACATAATCTACCTGAGCCCCAGTCTGTTCCCATCTTCACTGACGTCCTCAACAGGCTCCCTGGATGCAGACACAAAGCCCAATCCCCCCATGTCAACCTTTTAATTTTTTGTTGTTGTCAAAACAGCCAATCACCCTCGATTTGGATGATTAGGAGCCTGAACAAAGGCTGACAGCTCTGTCAGTGGAAGGCTGGGAGTGGGGAGAGAGAAGGAAGAGGGCGTGAAGAGGGGTGAAGATGAGGAAGATGAAGAGGAAGAGAACTGAGTTGAGAGGAAGAGAGGGAGAGAGGGGAAAGGAGGAAGACAAGAAAGGGGAAGAGAGATAGACTGGGGATTTAAACTCCACAGGAGAGTTACTGGAGCTGATCACCCCCTCACCACACTCAACCCACCCCAGCCCAGATTAATACTGACAGGGTTGATATGTTACAGCTTGTCTGTTCTCACCAGCCCTCCTGCATGGGAAGCAGTGAGTGATAGTCCAGAGACAGAGTCCTCAGTCATACACACATTATGCCTGCTGTAGAAGTCAAAGGTCAACAGGTAGGAAGCCAGCAGTGTCACATGTTACAAATTAAATCACTGCATTCCAACCATAGCTACCCTTTGTGAGTAATGTAGTCCATGAGGCTCAGCACAGCAGTTGGTGGATAATCTAATGTGGAAACTGATGTCACCTTGCCGTCTTGTTTTTGTCGGTTTAGCCAAATCAGGGACAGAGTGTGGGTTGGAAACCCTGGAGGACCAGGTAAGATTGATTTCAACATCCTTTCTTCTCAGGTAAACATTGGACACAGCCAAATTGTGTAAGATATTATTGGCACCCAGGGCAGCAGATGTATTGGCACCCAGGGTGGCAGGTAGACTAATGGTTAAAGTGCTGGGCCAGTAACCAAAAGGTTTGCTTGTTTGAATCCCTGAAGCTGACAAGGTGAAAATCTGCCGTTGAGCAAGGCACTTAACCCTAATTGTTCCAGGGTTGTCATTGATAATAGCAAATACTGGCTGTGACCTCACTCTCTGAGGGTGTTTAAGGGAGAGTTGGGATATGAAAAACACATTTCCAATTGATACATTTTGCTAATGTGTTTCTGCTGTGCATGGGTTTCTGCTGTGCTCTGTCACCCTTAGTACAGCATCACACATAATACAGGACCAAACGCCAATCAGATCCGCTGTTATTGTGTGAGACGTGATGCTAACAGGAGAGCAGGTCACGGAGTGGACGTGAACAGATTAACTGCTAAATTAATATTTATCGTTTTTAGGGTGCCCATTTCCTCCGATGTGATATGGGACTGACTCACAGTGGCTGTGGTGGCGGATGACTCAACGTTTCGTGGTGAAGTTTTCATTCATTAAGGCCACTTAGACTATATTCCAATATGTTTTCTAATGAGGCAGGGCAGCTAATGACATTATTTCAGTTATGTCAGGTCAGTGCTTTTCTAGGCATCCAGAAGTGGACAAAGTAGCCGGGGCTCAGAAAATAGCCCGGTCTAAACTGTGAAAGAGTCATTAGGTAAATAGATGACAGCCTATCACATAATTCAAAAGAGTCTGTGCCTTGCTTTGCTGCTACGTCAGCGGTACTGCTAGATTTCATCAAACTTGTGACCCTGTATATTACATTAGAAATCATTACAGTAGGGCTGAGCCATTAGTGTTTTTTGAGGTTTTCAGTTTGAGTATGAAAAAATAATCACGATTTTTTGATTTTGGTTCCAATCATTTTTTTTAACATTAAATGCAGTATGCATTATCTGGGTTTAATGCTGTAACAACACCGTATGAAACAATTCATTAAAGTCCCATGATGGTAGTGACTGCCCATTACTGTTACAACTTATTACCATCATTTATTTACATTGCTTTAATAAAATTTTTCAGTTTTTGTGTACATTACATTTGTTAAATGGTCCTGATTTTATTATTTAATTCAAAGTCATCCTCTCATCTCTATAGAGCTGCTGCCTATGATGACTGACAAAATCACAAATGTAGTAGTTCTTCAAAGTAAATAAGATATTATTTTATGACTGCTTCATACCAACTATCAAACACTTAACTCGTGTATTGTGAGGTATAGACACCTCGGATAGCAGCTGCTCTATTCCTCTCAATCGAGCATTCGCTCATTCTTCTGTCTCTTTCGCATAGCAGGCATAAAATAAACAGACTGGACGAGTAGGTGCGCAATGGCTTATGGTCATTGTAGTTAATTAACCCATTTTCAGCACTAAACTATGTAGAATATTGGCATGTTGGAAACTACAACTTCACACATTTAGTGCTTGATCTGATTTATCTCGACAGAAACTGCACAATGTGTCCTTTGAGCTCACAGAATTTTTTTCACCATTCATGTAATTGAACTGACTTTGGTCAATTAGTTGTTTCAAAACTTGTAATGGCATCCATATTCTTCAAACCAATGACCCCCACCTCACTATCATCCTCGGGGTGAGAGAAAACCATGACCAAGGTTTTCCCTCTATCATAAGATAAATACGTTGTGTCTTAGCAACCGGTGTTGTTATTTTCTCCTTTTTTATTTTTATTTACTTTGTGCAAAATCTGGCCCACAGGATTGGAACCCTTAGGACCTATCAGCTTTCACACCGCTCCAGATATTCAGCACCTTGCATGCACGCTGCACAGCATTTAAAATGAGCTGTGTCTGTGCTTCACAACTTATTCATTTCTCCATTATTCTGCCATTTGGAAACACGTCACAGAGAGACAATGTGAAATGAATTATAGAACAATTCACCTGGTTTGATGTGTTGCATAATATACTGTATATATATATATATATATATATATATATATATATATATATATATATATATATATATATATATATATATATATATATATAAATCTTTATTATGTAAAAAAAAAGCCAGGATGTTGAACCAAAAATGATTTTGAAATGTTGTATAAGCAAAAGAAAAACAGTCACCACACTGTAATGACATGGTTCTGACTTTCATAGCTTTGGTGGGGCCTTCTGGTCTCGCCTTCTTGCTCACAGAAAATACAGGTAAGGGATTTGAAAAACAAAAATAGTCCCTGAAAAAAGGAGTTATGGACAGAAAAAGAGAAAGAAACATTACGGGAATGCTCCCTGCATATGCCTTTGCAATTTTGTCCAATTTGTCTAAATTGCTCAGCCGACCTCCGAAACAAAAACTGTGTGCTTACTGTCAAAATGCAGTGAAATATGACGGATCACCTTCATTTTGTCCAATTCGGTCTGTGGCACAGGTCTCTAAATTGTGTATTTTTTCCATGGCACCAAACTACCCGCCCAGGCTTTAATTAATTTCCTTTTATTTATACAGCTAAACTTTGCTGCACTTTTAAAACACAAAGTTTCCTTGGGGGAGACTAGTAGATCGTAGTTTAATCATCATTTAATGTCACTTAAATAGTCTCATTTCGCCCGTTTAGTTTAGTCACCGGGTCTCTGACGAATGGGTGCGCACAGGAAAAAAACTGAAATTAATTTGTCAAGATCTGATTTAAAAGGTGAAATTACAGTCATCAGCAGCAATTGGATAGTAACGGTTTGAGAAAATAATGAGGCCAGTGGCTTTTATTTTCAGGGGCAAAGGTCTTGTCCAATTTCCCTGTTCATTTGGCCTCACATGGATCATTGGATAACGTGTAGATCAAGACCTAAAATAAACAAATTTGCCATTATCAAAGGCTCAGGTCTTTTCGAAAATGCCGGCATTCACGGAGCAATGTAACTCAAAGTGCAGAGGCTTTGTTAGACAACGGCCACGGTCCGAAGAGTAATGACTGCTTTATAGTTGTAATGACTCCTATTTAAAGGCAACAAGTAACCAAGTCACATTCACCTTATCCGGAGATTAGATAAGAGTTGCATTCACTCTAGGTTTTCCATTTTGACGAAACCAACCTAGGGTTGTACTTCTGGCGTCATCCTTCTCCAGTTTTAGCCAAAAAGTAGAAAATGTTCTCTTTCTCCTCCAGCTTTACACTTGTTTACCTCAAGGTAGGGCTGTTCCAGTAAGTGAACCATCAATCCATCATCTTCATGGTGGGTAACCAAATGAGCCCATTTTCCACAGGGGTTAAGCCCCTCCAGAGGATGGAACCGGGTGACGGAGGAAGGGGCCCCAGAGCAGTGCTCTGTGCTGGAGGGCTGGGGAGTGTGTGAGCTGGGGCTGAGGGGATGGAGGGCTGGGGCTAGGGAGACTGCTAGGGCCCGTGCCATGTCTGTCTGTGATGGTAGGCAGACACCACCTTGACACCACACGCAAGGGAACATCTGAACGCGCCCCAGCTGCGCCTACAGCCACAAATTATTCCTGCACGGAGGCCTGAAATAGCACTGTGGCAGTTCATTTATTACGGCCAAGCCTCCCATTCCAGCAGGCGTGTACTATTCCCGCCCCCTACCCTCTTAAACACTCTGTCAGGATTCCCCCTCTTTTTTTCTCACTCCTTTTCTTTACTTCTCACTTATTCTTACTAAATTTCATCAACGGGCTGCATTTGTGGGACAACCCCAATGTGCAGCCTTCCAAAATCCCCAGATCCCAGCTGAATTAGGACTCTGCATCACTAAAGGGACATGAGAAATCCTGAGCTTGTATGAAGACTTATATTATATACACACCTTCAGAATCAGCGTGTGTAGGCTGCCGTATCAACATGTTCTTCATTCACAGCTCCTATCAACTCCGCAAACACAAAGGTTAGCTCAGCCTGATGATGATTTAGGTTTTCCTGATGATTTGTTTAATGAAGTGCCAAGACACCACTTAGCAGGGACCTGAATGCTTTCCCTCAGCACAGATAAGCTATGACAAAGAGGGTGCATCTTGAGGTGGTCTGTTCTGTGCAGAATCACTGGTTTCCAAAGGGAATTTAACGTGGCGGATTCGCCGGAGTGAGATTCAGGGTCGTGGAGTCGCTGAATTCTTAGTCACGGCAATTACCCTAATTTACGAAGGTGTGCCGGTGCGATGCATCACTGAGGTGACACAGGTTTGTGTAACATTCAGGCGAAAATAAATATTAAAACGTAAATAAATGAAAATATTATTGGAAATACACATATACACACGTACGCTACACAGGAATCCTTGTGAGACTCCTTGCTATTCCTTTTTTCTTTTTCATGAATCACATTATGTGATAAATCACAGCATTTGAGTGGGACAGTTTCATGACATCATTCACGCTCAATTTCCAGCAGTGGGCCGGTTTTTGATTAGGGCAGTAAATCTCTTCTCTACCTCCGTCAGTTCCCTCATTCAGAAGGTAGAAAGGGTGGACAGTGTGCTCTGTCTGCTTTCTAGTTTTGAAACTTTACCATGCATGGCTTTGTGGCGTGGCAGTCGGATTTGACTGGCCCCAGATGGAACAGTGATTTCCTGGAGGGTTCCTATTTAATGGGGAACATTTACCATCAGGGACAAGAAGTGGAGGGGAGTCACTGATCTCCTACTACCCTTTAAACTGGTAGGGAAACGGTAGCCTTTATGGCAGCTAACAAACAACCTGAGACATTCATAGTCATCAGTGTTATATGTCAGAATTCACATATTTAGTATTGGTACCAAAGGTCACTTTGGGCATTTAGTATACATGACATGTAAGACTGTCATCACTGGTTGCAAGATCGAATCCCCGAGCTGACAAGGTAAAAATCTGTCGTTCTGCCCCTGAACAAGTCAGTTAACACACGCTGTTCCTAGGCCGTCACTGAAAATAAGAATTTGTTCTTAACTGACTTGCCAAGTTAAATAAAGGTAAAATAATTTTCAAAAATGTTTTTGATAATAATGAGTCTATATTGTAACCAACAAAATAAACAGTATAACTAAGTGTCTCTTTGCAGACCGACAATATTCAGAACATAACAACTCCAGCTCACTACATCATCCACACCAGCCCAATATGCAGCACCATTGGACAGTATACACTTGTATTTCTTTTCAATTGGTTGTTTTTCCCCCAGAGGCCTCTATGAGGCCAGTGAAGTATGTAAGTGATTTGCAGGTAGCTTCATTGGTTGAAAAGAGAGCATCCAGGCATGACTTATTGAATGGTAATTCTGTGGTCCTACAGTACTGAGTAGTATGACATCACTTCATCATTATGCTGACAAGGAGGTGCAGTCCCTAGTGGAATTCCCCCATGTCTGCTATGTCAGGGGAGGAGAGGAGGACTGCTTGGTCAGGGGAGGAGAGGAGTTCTGCTTGGTCAGGGGAGGAGAGGAGGTCTGCTATGTCAGGGGAGGAGAGGAGGTCTGCTTGGTCAGGGGAGGAGAGGAGGTCTGCTTGGTCAGGAGAGGAGAGGAGGACTGCTTGGTGAGGGGAGGAGAGGTCTGCTTGGTCAGGGGAGGAAAGGAGGTCTGCTCAGGGGAGGAGAGGAGGACTGCTTGGTCAGGAGAGGAGAGGAGGTCTGCTTGGTCAGGGAAGGAGGGGAGGTCTGCTTGGTCAGGGGAGGAGAGGAGGTCTGCTTGGTCAGGGGAGGAGGTCTGCTCAGGGGAGAAGGGGAGTGGGGAACAATACAATATGGGGGATATGAGCTTTTCAAACCACATTTAGTATTTGATTTAATGATAATACGGTCCTGTTGAGAATGCTTTATTTTGTTTAATTAAGATTATATTTAAATCATTACTCTTTCGGTTGAACTACTTGGTTCTACTAATGCACTCAACAATATGAATTTGCGTTCTTCTATGACACATAATTACTGTTCTAAGAAAACATGATTTAGTTGTGCATTGTATAAATTAACTGTGTTTCCTCCGTCTCTCATTCCATAGTCTAAAAACACATACAGTAAACCAGGTCTGAGTAAGACAATGCATTTGGCAAATCCAAATAGCGCCTGGATAAAAATTTCAACTGACATTCTTTAGCCAAAATCCTCGTCTCCTGTGACAGAAAATAGCAAGTCGAAATCGCCACAGTCCACAGTCATTACTAATTCAACATAAACAGAGAGCGCGGAGCAGGTGGTTGTGGGGGATTTTCAGGCTTCTATTTAATGCTTGGTGCCAATTATGTGTCATACAGGATGTCAAAGCCACAGCGTTGCCCCTCAAATATCTGGTGCTTAATGTTTATGTTAGATATTCATTGTGGCATATGGTTTTTAATGTGCATCCCCGGGCTAAATTAGAGAAAGTTATTACCTCCACCCTCCATTACAAGGGCCCTGCGAGGGGGAGAGGAAACTACTGAATGCAAACTGTAGTCTGAGGCATTCTGGAGATTTACAGTCCTACCCAAATAAGATGCAGGTTTGGAAATGCACCATGTGGTTTTCAGTTTCAGTGGATTGCGATGTTGTGGTGAGAATTGTCTCGACATGTTTTTGAAAGCTCACTGTACAGTACATGGACTTTCTCCATTCGTTATGGATTCGTGCATACAGTGTCTTTGGAAAGTATTCAGACCCCTTGACTTTTTCCACATTTTGTTACGTTACAGCCTTATGCTAAAATGTACGAAATTAAAAAAAAACATCAGCAATCTACACACAATACTCATAATGACAAAGCAAAAACAGTTTTTTTGAAATTTTAGCAAATTTATAAAAACTAAAAAATGTAAATATCTTATTTACATAAGTATTCAGACTCTTTGCTGTGAGACTGGAAATTTAGCTCAGGTGCATCCTGTTTCCATTGATCATCCTTGAGATGTTTCCACATCCTGATTGGAGTCCACCTGTGGTAAATTCAATTGATTGGACATGATTTTGAAAGACACACTGTCACGTCCTGACCATAGAAAGTTGTTATTTTCTATGGTAGAGTAGGTCAGGGTGTGACAGGGGGTGTTTGTCCGTTTTTGTATTTCTATGTTTAGTTTCTAGTTTTGTATTTCTAGGTTAGTTTTTGTATGGCATGACCTCCAATTAGAGGCAGCCGGTTGTCGTTGTCTCTAATTGGAGGCCATATTTAAGTTGATGTTTGTCCCACTGGTGTTTTGTGGGTGATATTAATTTTGTGAGTAGTGTATGCCTGCTCTGCGTCACGACTTTCTTGTTTTGTATTTCAAGTTTATTGTTTATTGCATTAGTTTCACGATTTTATAAATATGTGAAACGAAACCGACGCTGCATTTTGGTCCGATCATTCGAACAGCCGTGACAGAATCACCCATCAACAAAGGACCAAGCAGCGTGGAATGGAGCAGCGGGAGTCGTGGACGTGGGAAGAAATCCTGGATGGGAAAGGACCCTGGAGGCAGGCTGGGGAGTATCGCCGTCCGTAGGAGGAGATCGAGGCAGCAAGAGCGGAGCGGCGATACTATGAAGCGTTATACCTCCGGAGCCCAGTACGTCCTGTGCCTCCTCCTCGCACTCGCCCTGAGGTGCGTGTTACTAGTCTGGCACCTCCTATGCCAGCTCCATGCATCAGGCCTCCAGTGCGCCTGCCCAGTCCAGGGTGTCCTGTTCCTGCTCCCCGCACTCGCCTTGAGGTGCGTGTTACTAGTCTGGCGCCTCCTATGCCAGTCCCACGCATCAGGCCTCAAGTGCGCCTGCCCAGTCCGGGGTGTCCTGTTCCTGCTCCCCGCACTCGCCCTGAGGTGCGTGTTACTAGTCTGGCACCTCCTATGCCAGTCCCACGCATCAGGCCTCCAGCGACGCTCCTCAGCCCGGAGCCTCCAGCGACGCTCCTCAGCCCGGAGCCTCCAGCAACGCTCCTCAGCCCGGAGCCTCCAGCGACGCTCCCCAACCCGGAGCCTCCAGCGACGCTCCCCAACCCGGAGCCTCCAGCGGCGGTCCGCAGCCCGGAGCCTTCAGCGGCGGTCTGCAGCCCAGAGTCTTCAGCGGTGGTTGGCGGGCCGAAGCCTCCGGCGATGATCCATGGTCTGGTTCCTCCAGACATACAGAAGCGGGGGGATCAGCGGGCGGTGGGGTACTACGCCCAGAACCAGAGCCACTGCCATAGACATTAGTCACCCACCCTACCCTCCCTTTGTGTTTTGTGGTTGTTTTTTTGTTTTTTTTGTGTTTGTTTGCATTCGGAGTCTACACCTTTGGGGGGGGGGGGTGGTACTGTCACGTCCTGACCCTAGTAAGATGTAATTTTCTATAGTAGAGTAGGGCAGGGCGTGACAGGGGGTGTTTTGGGTTGTTCTATGTTTTCTATTTCTATGTTTAAGTTGTAGTTTTTCTATTTCTATGTTGGTATTGTTTGAGTTGATCTCTAATTGGAGGCAGCTGATCCTCGTTGCCTCTGATTAGAGATCATATTTAAGTAGGGGTTTTTCTCTTCTGGTTTTGTGGGTTATTATCTTTGGAGTAGTGTATTTTCCTCTCTGCGTCACGGTTTGTTGTTTTTGTAAATTTAAGTACACTGCTCAAAAAAATAAAGGGAACACTTAAACAACACAATGTAACTCCAAGTCAATCACACTTCTGTGAAATCAAACTGTCCACTTAGGAAGCAACACTGATTGACAATAAATTTCACATGCTGTTGTGCAAATGAAATAGACAACAAGTGGAAATTATAGGCAATTAGCAAGACACCCCCAAAAAAGGAGTGGTTCTGCAGGTGGGGACCACAGACCACTTCTCAGTTCCTATGCTTCCTGGCTGATGTTTTGGTCACTTTTGAATGCTGGCGGTGCTTTCACTCTAGTGGTAGCATGAGACGGAGTCTACAACCCACACAAGTGGCTCAGGTAGTGCAGCTCATCCAGGATGGCACATCAATGCGAGCTGTGGCAAGAAGGTTTGCTGTGTCTGTCAGCGTAGTGTCCAGAGCATGGAGGCGCTACCAGGAGACAGGCCAGTACATCAGGAGACGTGGAGGAGGCCGTAGGAGGGCAACAACCCAGCAGCAGGACCGCTACCTCTGCCTTTGTGCAAGGAGGAGCAGGAGAAGCACTGCCAGAGCCCTGCAAAATGACCTCCAGCAGGCCACAAATATGCATGTGTCTGCTCAAACGGTCAGAAACAGACTCCATGAGGGTGGTATGAGGGCCTAACGTCCACAGGTGGGGGTTGTGCTTACAGCCCAACACCGTGCAGGACGTTTGGCATTTGCCAGAGAACACCAAGATTGGCAAATTCGCCACTGGCGCCCTGTGCTCTTCACAGATGAAAGCAGGTTCACACTGAACACATGTGACAGACGTGACAGAGTCTGGAGATGCCGTGGAGAAAGTTCTGCTGCCTACAACATCATCCAGCATGACTGGTTTGGCGATGGGTCAGTCATGGTGTGGGGTGGCATTTCTTTGGGGGGCCGCGCAGCCCTCCATGTGCTCGCCAGAGGTAGCCTGACTGCCATTAGGTACCGAGATGAGATCCTCAGACCCCTTGTGTGACCATATGCTGGTGCGGTTGGCCCTGGGTTCCTCCTAATGCAAGACAATGCTTGACCTCATGTGGCTGGAGTGTGTCAGCAGTTCCTGCAAGAGGAAGGCATTGATGCTATGGACTGGCCCGCCCGTTCCCCAGACCTGAATCCAATTGAGCACATCTGGGACATCATGTCTCGCTCCATCCACCAACGCCACGTTGCACCACAGACTGTCCAGGAGTTGGCGGATGCTTTAGTCCAGGTCTGGGAGGAGATCCCTCAGGAGACCATCCACCACCTCATCAGGAGCATGCCCAGGCGTTGTAGGGAGGTCATACAGGCACGTGGAGGCCACACACACTACTGAGCCTCATTTTGACTTGTTTTAAGGACATTACATCAAAGTTGGATCAGCCTGTAGTGTAGTTTTCCACTTTAATTTTGAGTGTGACTCCAAATCCAGACCTCCATGGGTTGATAAATTGGATTTCCATTGATTATTTTTGTGTGATTTTGTTGTCAGCACATTCAACTATGTAAACAAAAAAGTATTTAATAAGATTGTTTCATTCATTCAGATCTAGGATGTGTTATTTTAGTGTTCCCTTTATTTTTTTGAGCAGTGTATTTAAGTGTATTGCATTCAGTTTCACATTTAATAAATATGTGGAACTACGAACACGCTGCATTTTGGTCCGCTCCTTCGACACACACAAGTGTCTATAAAAGGTCCCACAGTTGACAGTGCATGACACAGCAAAAACCAAGCCATGAGGTAGAAGGAATTGTCCGTAGAGCTCAGAGACAGAATTGTGACGAGGCACAGATCTGGGGAAGGGTACCAAAACATTTCTGCAGCATTGAAGGTCCCCAAGAACACAGTGCCCTCCATCATGCTTAAATGGAAGAAGTTTGGAACCACCAAGACTCTTCCTAGAGCTGGCAGCCTAGCCAAATGAGCAATTGGGGGAGAAGGGCCTTGATCAGGGAGGTGACCAAGAACCCAATGGTGACTCTGACAGAGCTCTAGAGTTCATCTGTGGAGACTGGAGAACCTTCCAGAAGGACAACCATCTCTGCAGCAGTCCACCAATCAGGCCTTTGTGGTAGAGTGGCCAGACGGAAGCCAATCCTCAGTTAAAGGCACATGACAGCCTGCTTGGAGTTTGCCAAAAGCACCTAAAGAATCTCAGACCATAAGAAACAAGATTCTCTGGTCTGATGAAACCAAGATTGAACTCTTGAGGCCTGAATGCCAAGCGTCATGTCTGGAGGAAACCTGGCACCATCTACGGTGAAGCATGGTGGTGGCAGCATCAGGCTGTGGGGATGTTTTTCAGTGGCAGGGACTGGAAGACTAGTCAGGATCGAGGCAAAGATGAATAGAGCAAAGTACAGAGAGATCTGCTCCAGAGCGCTTAGAACCTCAGACTGGGGTGAAGGTTCACCTACCAAAAGGACAACCACCCTAAGCACACAGCCAAGACAACGCAGGAGTGGCCTCGGGACAAGTCTCTGAATGTCCTTGAGTGACCCAGCCAGAGCCCAGACTTGAACCCGATCGAACATCTCTGGAGAAACCTGAAAGCGACCCTACTCATCTAACCTGACAGAGCTTGAGAGGATCTGCAGAGAAGCAAGGGAGAACCTCCCCAAATACAGGTGTGCCAAGAGTCATATCCAAGAAGACTCGAGGCTGTAGTCACTGCCAAAGGTGCTTTAACAAAGTACTGATTACAGGGTCTGAATACTTATGTAAATGTGATATTTCAGTTTATTTTATATACATTTGAAAAAAAATCTAAAAATGTGTTTTTACATTATAAGACATTATAAGGTATTGTGTATAGATTGATTATGTAATTTTTTAAAATACATTTTAGAATAAGGCTGTAAAATAACAAAATGTGGATAAAGTCAAGGTGTCTGATTGCTTTCTGAAGTCATTGTATAAATCAAAGGTATTTTTAATGGCAGTGAAATGAGCATAGACCAAGGATGAGGCCCTACAAGATAAGGCCCTACAGGATGAGGCCCTACAGGGCAGCAAGTAGAGCTCAGGTGAAGAGCGGTGTTGCTTATAAGCAATTCTACGATAACAGAGTAACTGTAACAGAGAGATGCTGAGACTCCGATTTTTCACGTTAAAGTGAATTTTAAAAAACTATGATTACAAAGTTCAACAAATCATACAACTCTTTGCACAAGGGCGTCTTTTAACGGTTTCCACTGAAAATCTTACAAAAACCCATTTACAGGAAGAACAGTGCAGGTGAAAAATTTGGTAACAGTTTGTGCTGTTTGTGTTGTCATTCTGTTACCAAACTTTGCATCTTCATTGTTCTTAAAGTAAATGTGTTTAATTTTTGGTGGACAATTATACAGAAACTAGATCTGTGTTCTGTAGTCAGGGCAGCTGGTAGAACACTGATGGGGATAGGAGTGAGTGTCCTTGAAAAGAGCAAAGTGGGCAAACTGAAAAGAAGCATTGCATTGTTAGGTGCCTATCTTGTAGATTCTCTATGAGGAAACCCTATGGTTAATGATGTTTGAAATGTTTTTGAAATGTCCACCATCACTATTTCTCTATGTATTTCCTAGGGCAGGTATTCCCAAACTGGGGAACGCGTACTCCCATGGAAACATGCAATGCCGTCAAGAGGGTACTCCAAATAAAAATGTGATTCACATTTTCAAAAAGTCCATTTATATTTTCCAACGGGCTGTCACGCCCTGACCATAGAGATCCTTATTATTCTCTATGTTTGGTTAGGTCAAGGTGTGACTCGGGTGGGCAATGTCTATGTTTTCTGTTTCTTGGTTTTTGGGCTGAGTGTGGTTCCCAATCAGAGGCAGCTGTCTATTGTTGTCTCTGATTGGGAATCATACTTAGGCATCCTGTTTTCCACCTGTGTTTGTGGGAGGTTATTTTCTGTTTAGCGTCTATGCCTGACGGAACTGTTCGCTTTCGTTTTGTTGCTTTTGTTTATTCTTGTTTGAGTGTTTCTTGAAATAAATGATCATGAACACTTACCACGCTGCGCTTTGGTCCACTTCTCCTTCGAACGACGAGCGTTACACGGGCTATACATTTGGGGGGGTTTTCTCGCCAGAGTAGCCTCGTTTCACTGCGAAAAATACAATTAAACCATTAGTGTTCAGTGAAATAACAACACAATGTCAAATACAAGTTAGCGTAATAAATAATTAACATCCAATCACATTAACCATTACTCTGTCGCGGGAATTCCACTAACGGTCTGTATATTGCCAAATGTAGCTGCTGCTCATTCCGCTTGCTCGAAAATTGATAAAAGTAAGGCCCACATCCATAGAGACACATACCAGCTCTACTAGTAGTACTGCTACTACCAACAGTCTACACCTGCACCTGTCAACAACACAAGTTGTTCTGCTTCCACGAGCACATCCAATGCTAGCATCAGTAATTCTACATTTGTTGTTTGCCCAGCTAGCATGGCCAGTGACAGTTGTGAATCTGATGCAGCCGAAGAGCTACTGGCCCCTTACCCGGGAAAGCACCGAACAACAGACAGGGAAGTTGGACCATCGAAGAGGCGCAAATATGATGAGAACTACATTCATTTCGGGTTCACTTATATTGGGAGTAGTGCCTTTTCTCAGCCACAGTGTGTTATAATAACAGGAGAGGATATTTTTAAATTACTGGACAGCTTTGTGACATCAGATGGACTTTGGTGATCAAGATGTGTTGGTATCTGTACTGATGGTGCAAAAGCCATGACAGGGAGACATAGTGGAGTGGTAACGCACGTGCAAGCAGTTGCTCCCGACGCCACTTGTGTACACTGCAGCATCCACCAAGAGGCTCTTGCTGCCAAGGGAATGCCTGACAGTTTGAAAGACGTTTTGGACACTACAGTGAAAATGCGAGGCCCCTGAACTCATGTATTTTCTGCACTATGCAATGATATGGTCAGCGAGCATGTAACACTTTTACAACATACAGAAGTGAGCTGGTTATCAAGGGGCAAAGTATTGACAAGTTTTTTAAATTGAGAGACGAGCTTAAAGTTTTCTTTGCTGACCATAATTTTCACTTATCTGACCGCTTGCATGATGACGAGTTTTTCACACGGCTGGCCTATCTGGGTGATGTTTTTTCTCGCCTGAATGATCTGAATCTAGGATTACAGGAACTCTCCGCAACTATATTAAATGTGCGGGACAGAGTTGAGGCTATGATTAAGAAGTTGGAGCTCTTCTCTGTCTGCATTTACAAGGACAACACACAGGTCTTTCCATCATTTTATGATTTTTTGTGTGCAAATGAACTCAAGCTTACGGACAATGTCAAATGTGATATAGCAAAGCACCTGAGTGAGATGTGTGCGCAATTATGCAGGTACTTTCCCGAAACGGATGACACAAACAACTGGATTCGTTATCCCTTTCATGCCCTGCCTCCAGTCCACTTACCTATATCTGAACAAGAGAGCCTCTTTGGAATTGCAACAAGTGGTTCTGTGAAAATTGAATTTAATCATAAGCCACTGCCAGATTTCTGGATTGGGCTGCGCTCAGAGTATCCTGCCTTGGCAAATCGCGCTGTTAAGACACTGATGCCCTTTGCAACCACGTACCTATGTGAGAGCGGATTCTCGGCCCTCACTAGCATGAAAACTAAATACAGGAAAATAATTTAAGACTGAGACTCTCTCCAATACAACCCAACATTGCAGAGTTATGTGCATCCTTTCAAGCACACCCTTCTCATTAACCTGTGGGGAGTTATTCACAAATAACTAATAAGGTTTTATATGTAAGATAATAAAGAGCAAAATTAATTAATTATTATTATATTATTATTTGTGCCCTGGTCCTTTAAGAGCTCTTTGTAACTTCCCACGAGCCGGGTTGTGACAAAAACTCACACTCATTCTTATGTTTAATAAATGTATTGTATAGTGTGTGTGTGGCAGGATTACAATGATGGCAAAAATCAACATTTCAGAGTGCACTGACCCTGGTGCTAGAGGGGGTACGCAGCTGGAGGTTGAATGTTTGAAGCGGTACGGGACTATAAGAAGTTTGGGAAACACTGTTCTAGGGCAATCATCAGGTTCATTAATGCGCACAGATGAAATGTCATCTGAAGTGCTGAACTATTGTACAGAAATAGGTCAAACATTATGCTAAAGTTTGATAGTCTCTCTCTCTCTCTCTCTCTGGTTCTCTCTCGCTCTTTCTGTCTCTGGCTCTCTCTGTCTCTTTCTCTCTCTCGCGCGCTCTCTCGCTCTCTCGAACCACTCTATGTGTCAGTGAGCGGTGGCAGTGGCTGTCACCGCTACTGCTCCCTGACACACTGCACACTGTGTGAGGAGAGTGATGCCAATCTCTCTGTGGTCCCAGTGACACTTCCATGGCCTTCCAGCCTAGGCTCTCTGTCTACTATTGGAGCCCACGGACAGCTTCACAAGGCCCCTGTGTTGAGAGAGATGTCCAGAGATTGGAGTGGAAATAAGAGCAACTTTGTGTGGGCTTTCTCCTCATCACTCCACAGCAACCTTAAAAGCCCTGTCAAACTCAATAGAGCCGTAAGTCATTGGAGTCACTTTCTGCCCTGAATGTACTGTTTTTATTGATATTTTTGGGATAAATATGGCGTTACTGTATGCCTCTTGTGTCCAGTAATATATTCCAGGATGTTGCAATTAGATGCCAGCTGAGAATCATAATCATACTTTGGAAAAATGTTGTCATAAAGTAGATCATCCATTTCTACATTTATAGCTATTTTACACAAACATGTTTATGTCTGAGGGGGCAGAAAATGTCTGGAATCGTGAATTAAAGCATCTCATGCATGTAGCGTGCAAGTGGTGCCCACTTCTCTACATCTCATTTTCTCTTGTTTATAATTTATAATTCCCCGCAGTAAAATATGAACAGTCCTCCTTTTTCCATTCATTTACATTTTTGGAATCCGCAGATTAAAGAAAAAACTGCAAGACAAAGGGTGCTGTCATCAAGACAAAGGGTGGTGTCACGCCCTGACCTACTCTACCATAAAATAACAGCTTTCTAAGGTCAGGACGTGACATGTGGCTACTTTGAAGAATCTCAAAAATAAAATATATTTTGATTTGTTTAACACTTTTTTGGTTACGACATGATTCCGTATGTGTAATTTCATAGTTTCGATGTCTTCACTATTATTCTATAATGTAGAAAATAGTAAAAATAAAGAAAAACCCTTGAATGAGTAGGTGTATCCAAACTTTTGACTGGTACTGTATATATATAAAAGTCTAGAGCACTTCCCATCAACATTTGCTATGCCCCTTCCCTCTCAGAATCAAGCATGAAATGGCAACTCTAAACTGGTAAAATAACACGTTTACGTCAAGGCCGTGCATGGCTGCGGCTAACATATTGGTATAATCAGGAACGCAGGAAAAGCTCTACGCTCCACTCTCTATGAAAAAGCCCATTCACCAAACAGACCTTCCATTTGAGTGTCTCTGAGAACTTGTCATTTACTAATGGTGATCGTATTTCAGCTACGGACAAATATTGTACAAAGAGTGGGTAATGTATGTATCGAGAACAGAAACTCTCTCAAAATCGTGCCATTTTGCAAACCACTGTATGTATAAGGGAATGGATAAGGAATAAAGTTGTCTAACGTAAACAGACAAAATGGAGGGGCTGGCTATGCTGCGGGTGTTAGCCAATGTACAGAAAGTTCTCCACCAACCACGTGTTGGCTTTCGAAACCACCCTGAAACATCACACTAATCAGCTAGGCGTGGCACAGATAGGGGTAATCTCAGGGCTTTGGCCGGCGGCACACATCGTCAGCCCCAGCGTCACAGAAGCTCCCTCCTCAGCTGCATATGGATCCCATCTCCACCTCGGAGCGCCCAGCATGCTTTGGGTCCAGACAGCCTGGCTTTGTAATGTAAATACCGCTGTGTGGTATGAGTGGATTATACTGCTCTCAAATTAACTCCAGAGAGCTCAATAGCAAGCCCCATCCCTGACAAATTAACACACACACACACACAGAAACAATGTTTGCATCTACAAGCCTGGATTATGGCCTACAGAGCATTAGACGGATAGGAATTTTATTCAGAGCAAATATGACTGAAAATCCATTCAGTTAGTGCCAGACACAGCTGTATACAATCTTCATTGAGAGCCAAAACATCTGCACTGAAAAGGTAATGGAAAGACGTTTGCTAAGCAAAAAAAATCATAATACGCAAGAGGAAGTTGCATGTCGGTGTTCTCCCATACGTGAAAATTGGAGGGGCATTATGCCAGGTGTCAACCCCAATACATCCAAAAACACTGGCATGGGAACATTCTTCTTCCTCCACCCTCAATAGCTAAGAAAATGAAAATACACTGATCCCCCCCACATCTCCTGCCAAAGGCACAGGCAGGGACAGTGCAGCCCGCTGTCAGGGGACATATGGACAGCATCAGCCCCCACCACAGGATACTTCCTCCTGCCTAGCGGAAAGCATTGGAGGCCAGTACATGATAAGACCAGAGCAGAGGACATCTATTCCCCATCAGCTCACACCACGCAGCGGAACAAAACTACAGGCAGGTATAGGACTTATCAGAAACACCATGAGCCAGACTAGCGGGGGATGAAGACCCTATATCTTGGAGAGAGGATTTGGCTTCCTATATCCACTGTGTAGCAATGTATTACATATGCTGCTAGGCCCAAACCTTTACATTTATAGGAATCTACCCTCCATTATAAATCCCAATTATATATTGTTATATAATACCATATTGATGCCCTCTTTCATGTTTTTGGTTTATATTTCTGGGTTTGGTAAAGCACAGCAGCTGTCTGTCACCCAGAAAATATGCTTAAAAAAATCGATAAAACAGAACAACTTGCCCTTTAGAAAATATAGGTGAGGAGAACCTAGACACCACAGTTGAATGCAGAGAGGCAGCAGACATGCTTACAACTTCACATTGTCCTTTGTTACAAACTTGCTGACATGGAGTATCACATCACAGTTGCTATAACCAGATGCAAGGCATTCTGAGATGTTTCCCCTCTGTGTTTTACAGACAGGGAGGCCTGGTCAGGGCCAGAGCATGACAACGTTCGGACAGCCATGCAGTTGAAATAAACACAGCTAAATGAGTGAAATCTGGAACGGGGACACTGTGGATGTTGGCACCGGGTAATGTTGCCAAAAGAAGAAAAAGGAAAGGGTGTCTAATTTTCTTGTCTGCTGATACCACACAGAAAAGACAGCAGCTCCTCTGTGTATCTAACCTGCCAGGCCAGCAGGTGTGAAAAGGGGAGTTCTGAGTTGAGGTTGGAGTTTATTGACACACTCACCACTGTGTCGTTCTGGACTGGTCCTTATGTTGAGCCGGAAAAAAAACCTTAGCAAAGCAATGTTTCTAATCAGGAACTACAGTACAGGTTAGGCACCATAATACAGTATTACAATTGAACAATTGAGGTATGGAGAGAAATGTAAGATTCTTGTGTATTTTGAATTCACGCTTTTAGATTTGCTGTTTTAGAAATGATTGTTTTTGTACTAGCCTCTGCTGAGTCCCCAACAACAGGGTGTTCCGGTTTTCAGGTTTCAACGAGAGCCTGTGACTCTCGTTGAAAATCGACTTCCGCTTTTTGACAATAACAAGGCGACACACCAGCTTAACTCCTCCTCCACGTTTACCGGATTGGTTGAACAGTGGGGAAGAGAACCTCCCCTGACACGTTTTACTTCTTCTCGTCAAGACCAGTATATAGTGGATCTAGTTGTAGGTGTTTATTTCACGTCTGCTACGTTAAGTTAGCTGGAGTGCTGACAGAGCGTGTAGCTGAAGTATCTTCTTTGGATATCAAACGACCATGACCTCTGTGTTGCGTGTTCTCAAAACACAGCAAACAGCATATGTTCTCCGAACCTCTCCCTCAACAAAGGAGATGATCGTGGACTACAGGAAAATGGAGAGTCAGGCAAGCCCCCATTCACATCGACGGGGATGTAGTGGAGCAAGTTGAGAGCGTCAAGTTCCTCGGTGTCCAAATCAGCAACAAACTATTATGGTCCAAACACACTAACACCAACACCTATTCCCCATCAGAAATAGGTGTTGGCATGGGTCCTCAGATCCTCAAAAGGTTCTACAGCTGCACCATCGAGAGCATCCTGACTGGTTGCATCACAACCTGGTATGGCAACTGCTCGGCCTCCGACCGCAAGGCACTACAGAGGGTAGTGTGTACGGCCCAGTACATCAGTGGAGCCAAGCTTCCTGCCATCCACGACCTCTATACCAGACAGTGTCAGAGGAAGGCCCTAAAAATTGTCAAAGACTCCAGCCAACCTAGTCTTATATTCTTCTCTTTGCTACCGCATGGCAAGCGGTACCGGAGTGTTAATTCTAGGGCCAAAAGTCTCCTTAACAGCTTCTACCCCCAAGCCATAAGACTGTTAATCAAATTTCTACCCGGACTATTTGAATTGACCCCCCATTTTTTTACGCTGCTGCTACTCGTTGTTCGTTATCTATGCATAGTCACTACCGAGATGTACATATCACCTCCATTCCTTCGACTAACCTTTACCCCCACACAATGACTTGGTAACGCCTGTATATATCCTCATTATTGTTCTTTTATTGTTACTTCTTTAAACTTTAGTATATTTAGTAAATATTTTCTTAACTCTTATTTTTCTTGAACCTCATTGTTGGTTAAGGGCTTGTAAGCAAGCATTTCACGGTAAGGTCTGCACCTGTTGCATTCGGCGCATGTGACAAATAACATTTGATTTGTTTTGAACTACCAAATGGTTTTCAAAGAAAGTCGAGAGTGGAATTTTGCAAGGAAACTAACAAGGTGATTGCATTACCTACTTCTCCTGAATATACTGAGACGCAATAACATACACTTTGAAATGTATCAGATACTGTAACTGTATTTATAAAATCAAATAAGCATAATTCACATAACATAACATATAATGTTCACTATGGGGATATACATACGGTGTGTGTGTAATTATTAGGTAGTGTGTTTGTTTACGTGTCATGTTTGAGTGTTTTAATCTGTATCAGAATGATTAAAATCTTAATCTGATATTTCAGCACAAGAGACATTACAAACAGAGATAAAAAAACGAAGCCTCCTGGTTGAAATGTGTGTGAAGTGAGGCATTCTGGGGAGGGGTCAGAGGTCAAGATGGGCATTTCACTGGCCACATGGAGAAAACGGCAGGGGGGCGGCAGGTAGCCTAGTTATTAAGAGTGTTTGGCCAGTAACCGAAAGGTCTCTGGTTGAAATCCCTGAGCTAACTAAGTGAATAATCTGTCGATGTGCCCTTGAGCAAGGCACTTAACCCTAATTGCTCCTGTAAGTCGCTCTGGATAAGAGCATCTGCTAAACGACCAAAATGTAAAACATCTGTAGTATGCAGATGTTCCTATGGGAACATTAAACAATACATACGCCACAGAGGCTAAATAGACATATTTGACAACAAGGATGTAAAGTTAAAGATATACAATATTACAGGATTAGTTCATTACCTAATTTGCATATTTACACAGTAGCAACACTGACGTGTAAAAATATCTGATGTCAGTTTTCAGAATAAGATATGCAGGTAGTAGAATAAGATATGCAGGGTATGCAGGTAGTTTGTAAACCACAATATCAAGACAGGTTTCACGCCCAATGTTTCAAAAGTACTAGTTCCTATTTAAATGTAGAAAAATAGAGGTAAGGTAGACCATCGTGATTTTATTCCCGCTCCATTTATTTCTGTACCAATGTATAGATGGAAAGCACCATTAATGAAAACCGCATTGTGAAAATGGATGGAGTGGAGGGAGTGTATGCCCACTTTACTCAGTCTGTATTATGAGACCAGACAGAGGAATTTCAAATAAATACAGGATGCCACAAAAATGTACACCTCCCTATGAAAAAGAACTCCAGTGTTTTACCTTAGACACCATATTCATTATACCCCTAACTTCTAATATGATTACATTAAAGCTTGATAAATTAGGAGACATTTTCTGCAAGAGAACTTTTTCCAAATGCTTATCCTTAATGGAGTTTTTTCTTTCTGACTGCCACTTACATGACTTAGATTTTCTTTCCGGGCCAGGAGAATGGCAAAAGAAAGGCTACCCTTTGAGGTGCACCAAGGGGCTGTTTCAGGGGCTATTGCAGAAGGGCATTGCCATAGGCACATGCCCACAAGCACACAACCACACACCAATGTATTCTAAGGTATCCAAGTACATTCAGGTACAGTAGGGGATGGCAGAAGAAAATACATCAATCCTAGAAATACAGGTTTCTATCTCTCTCCCCCTCTCTCTCACTTCCTCGGTCTCCGTGTGGTCCTCAGATGACGGTTTATCGTTGCATCTAATGTATAAAATCTGCAGCCTGTGGTGCCAGCTACAGTAATTGAGACCTTATGCTCAGAACGTTAGCAGGATAATGTGAGGTTCCTTTAGGGTTCAACTCCCTCCCTCAAGGAGGTCTCTCTCTCCATGACAGACCTTACAAACTCACTCGTCCAGCCTGAGTTACATTAGCCACCAAACTGTATTTTACCTTAGCGTAGATACAAATTCTAGCCTAGCTTATTCTGTCCACTACTCACTTTCCAAAACCCAGCATTAGCGGAAAATATTAGCTTTGGTGTGATCAGAGAGACATGCGTGTCTTAGAAGTCTTGTGTCTTTCTTTGATCCTGGTGAGACTACCCAGCCTGGTTGCAGTGGAGTAAAGTACTTAAGTAAAAATACTTCAAAATACTACTGAAGTCATTTTTTGGGTATCTGTACTTTACTCTACTGTCTATATTTTTGACAACTTTTACTTTTACTTCACTACATTCCTAAAGAAAATAATGTACTTTTTACTCCATACATTGTCCCTGACACCCAAAAGTACTTGTTACATTTTGAATGCTTAGCAGGACAGGAAAAAGGTCATATTCACACACTTATCAAGAGAACATCCCTGGTCAACCCTACTGCCTCTTATCTGGCGGACTCACTAAACACATGCTTCGTTTATAAATTATGTTTGAGTGTTGGAGCGTGCCACTGGCTATCCGTAAATTTAAAAAACGAGAAAATGGGGCCGTTCTTAAAATAAGGAATTTGAAATTATGTATGCTTTTACTTTTGATACTTAAGTACATTTGAGCAATTACATTTACTTTGACACTTAAGTATATTTAAAACCAAATACTTTTAGACTTTTACTCAAGTAGGATTTTACTGGGTGACTTTCACTTTTACTTGAGTTATTGTCTATTAAGGTATCTTTACTTTTACTCAAGTATGACAATTGGGAACTTTTTCCACTACTGCCTGGTTGTGAAAGACAGGACCCTCACATGTAAAGCTATCATCCCTATCCCCGTGATATGCAACTTTTCAGGGAAGTTAGAAAACAATATACACAGGCAGTTAGAAAAGCCAAGGCTAGCTTTTTCAAGCAGAAATGTACTTCCTGCAACACAAACTCAAAAAAGTTCTGGGACACTGTAAAGTTCTTGGAGAATAAGTGTTTCTCCTCCCAGCTGCCCACTGCACTGAGGATAGGAAACTCTGTCCCCACCGACAAATCCACTATAATTGAGAATTTCAATAAGCATTTTTCTACGGCTGGCCATGCTTTCCACCTGGCTACCCCTACTCCGGTCAACAGCACTGCACCCCCCACAGCAACTCGCCCAAGCCTTCCCCATTTCTCCTTCTCCCAAATCCAGTCAGCTGATGTTCTGAAAGAGCTGCAAAATCTGGACCCCTACAAATCAGCCGGGCTAGACAATCTGGACCCTTTCTTTCTAAAATTATCTGCCGAAATTGTTGCAACCCCTATTATTAGCCTGTTCAACCTCTCTTTCGTGTCGTCTGAGATTCCCAAAGATTGGAAAGCAGCTGCGGTCATCCCCCTCTTCAAAGGGGGACACACTCTTGACCCAAACTGCTACAGACCAATATCTATCCTACCCTGCCTTTCTAAAGTCTTCAAAATCCAAGTCAACAAACAGATTACCGACCATTTCGAATCCCACCGCACCTTCTACGCTATGCAATCTGGTTTCTGAGCTGGTCATGGGTGCACCTCAGCCACGCTCAAGGTCCTAAACGATATCTTAACTGCCATCAATAAGATACAATACTGTGCAGCCGTATTCATTGACCTGGCCAAGGCTTTCGACTCTGTCAATCACCACACCCTCATCGGCAGACTCAATAGCCCTGGTTTCTCAAATGATTAACTCGCCTGGTTCACCATCTATAGTATATATAGTATATCTATCTATACTTCTCTGATAGAGTTCAGTGTGTCAAATCGGAGTGCCTGTTGTCCGGGCCTCTGGCAGTCTCGATGGGGGTGCCACAGGGTTCAATTCCTGGGCCGACTCTTTTCTCTGTATACATCAATGATGTTGCTCTTGCTGCTGGTGAGTCTCTGATCCACCTCTACGCAGACGACACCATTCTGTATACTTCTGGCCCTTCTTTGGACACTGTGTTAACTACCCTCCAGACGAGCTTCAATGCCATACAACTCTCCTTCCGTGGCCTCCAACTGCTCTTAAATACAAGTAAAACTTAATGCATGCTCTTCAACCGATCGCTGCCTGCACCTGCCCGCCCGTCCAGCATCACTACTCTGGACGGTTCTGACTTAGAATATGTGGACAACTACAAATACCTAGGTGTCTGGTTAGACTGTAAACTCTCCTTCCAGACTCACATCAAACATCTCCAATCCAAAGTTAAATCTAGAATTGGCTTCCTATTTCACAACAAAGCTTCTTTCACTCATGCTGCCAAACATACCCTCGTAAAACTGACCATCCTACCGATCCTCAACTTCGGCGACGTCATTTACAAAATTTCCTCCAATACCCTACTCAATAAATTCGATGCAGTCTATCACAGTGCCATCCGTTTTGTCACCAAAGCCTCATATACTACCCACCACTGTGACCTGTACGTTCTCGTTGGCTGGCCCTCGCTTCATACTCGTCGCCAAACCCACTGGCTCCAGGTCATCTACAAGACCCTGCTAGGTAAAGTTCCCCCTTATCTCAGCTCGCTGGTCACCATAGCAGCACCCACCTGTAGCACGCGCTCCAGCAGGTATATCTCTCTGTTCACCCCCAAAGCCAATTCCTCCTTCGGCCGCCTCTCCTTCCAGTTCTCTGGTGCCAATGACTGGAACAAACTACAAAAATCTCTAAAACTGGAAACACTTATCTTCCTCACTAGCTTTAAGCAACAGCTGTCAGAGCAGCTCACAGATTACTGCACCTGTACATAGCCCATCTATAATTTAGCCCAAACAACTACATCTTCTCTTACTATATTTATTTATTTATATATTTTGCGCCTTTGCACTCCATTATTTCTATTTCTACTTTGCACTTTCTTCCACTGCAAATCTACTATTCCAGTGTTTTACTTGCTATATTGTTGTCACGTCCTGACCAGTAAAAGGGGTTATTTGTCATTGTAGTTTGGTCAGGGCGTGGCAGGGGGTGTTTGTTTTGTGTGTTTCTGTGTTTTTGGTTTATGTTCTATATTTTCTATTTCTATGTGTATATCTAGTTTTCTATTTCTATGTTGGGTTTTTGGCAATGACCTCCAATTAGAGGCAGCTGGTTGTCGTTGTCTCTAATTGGAGGCCATATTTAGTTGGGTTTGTTTTCACTTGTGTTTTGTGGGTGGTTATTTTCTGTATAGCCTGTGTGCCTTATGGAACTGGTTTCGTCGTCTGTTTATTTTGTTTAATAAATTAAGAAGATGAGCACTTTACCCGCTGCGCCTTGGTCCAATCCTTACGACGCCTATGACAATTGTATTTACTTCGCCACCATGGCCTTTTTTTACCTTTACCTCCCTTATCTCACCTCATTTGCTCACTTTGTATATACAATTATTTTCTACTACATTATTGACTGTATGTTTGTTTTACTCCATGTGTAACTCTGTGTTGTTGTATGTGTCAAACTGCTTTGCTTTATCTTGGCCAGGTCGCAATTGTAAATGAGAACTTGTTCTCAACTTGCCTACCTGGTTAAATAAAGGTGAAATAAAATCAAAATCAAAAATCATCATTACGCTGCACCAATTGGGCTATGGTGGGGCCCTGTTATACAAATCAAATCAAATCAAATTTATTTGTCATATACACATGGTTAGCAGGTGTTAATGCAAGTGTAGCGAAATGCTTGTGCTTCTAGTTCCGACCATGCAGTAATATCTAACAAGTAATATAACCTAACAATTTCACAACAACTACCTTATACACACAAGTGTAAAGGAATGAATACGAATATGTACATAAAAAAATATATAAATGAGCGATGGCCGAACAGCATAGGCAAGATGCAGTAGATGGTATAGAGTACAGTATATACATATGAGATAAGCAATGTAGGGTATGAGAACATTATATAAAGTGGCATTGTTTAAAGTGGCTAGTGATACATTTAATTACATCAGATGGCAAGATGCAGTAGATGGTATAGCGTACAGTATATACACATAAGAGATGAGTAATGTAGGGTAAGTAAACATATATATACTGCTCAAAAAAATAAAGGGAACACTAAAATAACACATCCTAGATCTGAATGAATGAAATAGTCTTATTAAATACTTTTTTCTTTACATAGTTGAATGTGCTGACAACAAAATTACACAAAAATAATCAATGGAAATCCAATTTATCAACCCATGGAGGTCTGGATTTGGAGTCACACTCAAAATTAAAGTGGAAAACCACACTACAGGCTAAACCAACTTTGATGTAATGTCCTTAAAACAAGTCAAAATGAGGCTCAGTAGTGTGTGTGGCCTCCACGTGCGTGTATGACCTCCCTACAACGCCTGGGCATGCTCCTGATGAGGTGGCGGATGGTCTCCTGAGGGATCTCCTCCCAGACCTGGACTAAAGCATCCGCCAACTCCTGGACAGTCTGTGGTGCAACGTGGCGTTGGTGGATGGAGCGAGACATGATGTCCCAGATGTGCTCAATTGGATTCAGGTCTGGGGAACGGGCGGGCCAGTCCATAGCATCAATGCCTTCCTCTTGCAGGAAATGCTGACACACTCCAGCCACATGAGGTCTAGCATTGTCTTGCATTAGGAGGAACCCAGGGCCAACCGCACCAGCATATGGTCTCACAAGGGGTCTGAGGAGCTCATCTCGGTACCTAATGGCAGTCAGGCTACCTCTGGCGAGCACATGGAGGGCTGTGCGGCCCCCCAAAGAAATGCCACCCCACACCATGACTGACCCACCGCCAAACCGGTCATGCTGGAGGATGTTGCAGGCAGCAGAACATTCTCCACGGCGTCTCCAGACTCTGTCACGTCTGTCACATGTGCTCAGTGTGAACCTGCTTTCATCTGTGAAGAGCACAGGGCGCCAGTGGCGAATTTGCCAATCTTGGTGTTCTCTGGCAAATGCCAAACGTCCTGCACGGTGTTGGGCTGTAAGCACAAACCCCACCTGTGGACGTCGGGCCCTCATACCACCCTCATGGAGTCTGTTTCTGACCGTTTGAGCAGACACATGCACATTTGTGGCCTGCTGGAGGTAATTTTGCAGGGCTCTGGCAGTGCTCCTCCTGCTCCTCCTTGCACAAAGGCGGAGGTAGCGGTCCTGCTGCTGGGTTGTTGCCCTCCTACGGCCTCCTCCACATCTCCTGATGTACTGGCCTGTCTCCTGGTAGCGCCTCCATGCTCTGGACACTACGCTGACAGACACAGCAAACCTTCTTGCCACAGCTCGCATTGATGTGCCATCCTGGATGAGCTGCACTACCTGAGCCACTTGTGTGGGTTGTAGACTCCATCTCATGCTACCACTAAAGTTAAAGCACCGCCAGCATTCAAAAGTGACCAAAACATCAGCCAGGAAGCATAGGAACAGAGAAGTGGTCTGTGGTCCCCACCTGCAGAACCACTCATTTATTGGGGTGTCTTGCTAATTGCCTATAATTTCCACCTGTTGTCTATTCCATTTGCACAACAGCATGTGAAATTTATTGTCAATCGGTGTTGCTTCCTAAGTGGACAGTTTGATTTCACAGAAGTGTGATTGACTTGGAGTTACATTGTGTTGTTTAAGTGTTACCTTTAATTTTTTTGAGCAGTGTATATATATAACATATATAATATAAAGTGACTTGTGATAAATTGATTACATACATTTTTCCATTATTAAAGTGGGTGGAGTTGAGTCAGTATGTTGGCAGCAGCCACTCAATGTTAGTGATGGCTGTTTAACAGTCTGATGGCCTTGAGATAGAAGCTGTTTTTCAGTCTGTCGGTCCCCGCTTTCATACACCTGTACTGATCTTGCCTTCTGGAGGATAGCAGGGTGAACAGGCAGTGGCTCAGGTGGTTGTTGTCCTTGATGATCTTTTTGGCCTTCCTGTGACATCGGGTGGTGTAGGTGTCCTGGAGGGCAGGTAGTTTTCACCCGGTGATGCGTTGTGCAGACCTCACTACCCTCTGGAGAGCCTTCCAGTTATGGGCGGAGCAGCTGCCGTACCAGGCGGTGATACATCCCGACAGGATGCTCTCGATTGTGCATCTGTAAAAGTTTGTGAGTGTTTTTGGTGACAAGCCGAATTTCTTCAGCCTCCTGAGGTTGAAGAGGCGCTGCTGCACCTTCTTCACCACGCTGTCTGTGTGGGTGGACCATTTCAGTTTGTCCGTGATGTGTACGCCGAGGAACTTAAAACTCTCCACCCTCTTCACTACTGTCCCGTCAATGTAGATAGGGGGCTGCTCCCTCTGCTGTTTCCTGAAGTCCACGATCATCTCCCTTGTTTTGTTGACATTGAATGTGAGGTTATTTTCCTGACACCACACTCCGAGGGCCCTCACCTCCTCCCTGTAGGCCCGTCTCGTCGTTGTTGGTAATCAAGCCTACCACTGTAGTGTCGTCTGCAAACTTGATGATTGAGTTGGAGGCGTGCATGGCCACGCAGTCATGGGTGAACAGGGAGTACAGGAGAGGGCTGAGAACGCACCCTTGTGGGGACCCAGTGTTGAGGATCAGCGGGGTGGAGATGTTGTTACCTACCCTCACCACCTGGGGGCGGCCCGTCAGGAAGTCCAGGACCCAGTTGCACAGGGCGGGGTCGAGACCCAGGGTCTCGAGCTTAATGACGAGTTTGGAGGGTACTATGGTGTAAAATGCTGAGCTGTAATCGATGAACAGCATTCTTACATAGGTATTCCTCTTGTCCAGATGGGTTAGGGCAGTCTGCAGTGTGATGGCGATTGCGTCGTCTGTGGACCTATTGTGGCGGTAAGCAAATTGGAGTGGGTCTAGGGTGTCAGGTAGGGTGGAGGTGATATGGTCCTTGACTAGACTCTCAAAGCACTTCATGATGACGGAAGTGAGTGCTACAGGGCGGGAGTCATTTAGCTCAGTTACCTTAGCTTTCTTGGGAACAGGAACAATGGTGGCCCTCTTGAAGCATACCAACGGGTGAATGATTTGAATGGACTTTGCAGCTCCTCCAGACAAAAACAAGACCCTTTGCCATTAATGGAAAAATCTAATCTGCATGCTATCTTTCATGCGTGTGTGTGTGTGTGTGTGTGTGTGTGTGTGTGTGTGTGTGTGTGTGTGCCATTGCCCCTGTTACAGACCTTACATTCTGAGGTGAGATGCTGGATTTTGTCAGAGTTGAGAAACATTAAGTCGTTAGATAAATCATTCATCGCCGATCAGATTTCCCATTAAGATTGTTTTTCCCCTTTAACTGTTGGCAAGTGTTTAATATCACGTATAATCTCTCTTAATTTCCAGCCATTCCTTCATCACGCTCAGTGAAATTTCCCCATTTTTACTTTCATGAAAGAATCAAAGAAATAGTATTCTTTCTGCTGTCTGTCAGTTTAATTGCCATTTGACAACACTGAAAATATATTACCACATGTGATGTAATGTCTCAATGAGTTGTAAATCAAATGTGACTTCCCCAGTAACACCTATTTTAGACAGAATTCACCGTATTTAACCTGTGAAAAAAAGGCAATGTTTACATGACACCCTTTCAAACACTTCCTTGAAGATATACCACCTTTCATACATCTCAGTGCATAGTCGAGTGAAAAATTTGTGCAATTGAGCAAGAACTTAACCCTAGTTGCTCTGGATAAGAGCGTCTGCTAAATGACTGAAATGTAAATCATATGATAGCCTACAAATAATTGAAGTGTTTTAAAATGCTTCAATAGAGACTGGCTATAGGCTAATTGTCTCCCTGCACGTTTATGTACAAAGTGTACAAAACATTAGGAACACCTTCCTAATATTGAATTACCACCCCTTTTGACCTCAGAATGGCCTCATTTTACTGGGGCATGGACTCTACAAGGTCTCGAAAGAGTTCCACAGGGATGCTGGCCCATGTTGACTCCAACACAGTTGTGTCAAGTTGGCTGGATGTCATTTGGCTGGTGGAACATTCTTGATACACACGGGAAACTGTTGAGCGTGTAAAAGCCAGCAGTGGTGCAGTTCTTGACACACTCAAACTGGTGCGCCTGGCACCTACTACCATACCCGTTCAAAGTCACTTAAATATTTTGTCTTGCCCATTCAACCTCTGAATAGCACACATGCACAATCGACAACTCAATTGTCTCAAGGCATAAAAATTATTCTTTAACCTGTTTCCTGGCCTTCATCTACACTGATTGAAGTACATTTTACAGTTGACATCATTAAGGGATCATAGCTTTCACCTGGATTCACCTGGTCTGTCTATGTCATGGAAAGAGCATGTTTTGTACACTCAGTGTATTAACCAAGGAAGAAGCAAATCAGGAGCAGTCTGTGTGTGTTCTCAAAACTTACGGCGGGCAGATGATCTGCTGTCACTCAGCCAGAACGCAGATCGATGTGTATATATATATTTTTCGACCTACTCTCCGCTTGTGGAGATGACAGTAAACTCAGCAAAAAAAGAAACGTCCTCTCACTGTGTTTATTTTCAGCAAACTTAACATGTATAAATATTTGTATGAACACAGCAAGATTTAACAACTGAGACATAAGCTGAACAAGTTCCACAGACATGTGACTAACAGAAATTGAATAATGTGTCCATGAACAAAGGGGGGGGGGGTCAAAATCAAAAGTAACAGTCAGTATCTGGTGTGGACACCAGCTGCATTAAGTACTGCAGTGCATCTCCTCCTCATGGACTGCACCAGATTTTCCAGTTCTTGCTGTGAGATGTTACCCCACTCTTCCACCAAGGCACCTGCAAGTTCCTGGACATTTCTGGGGGGAATGGCCCTAGCCCTCACCCTCCGATCCAGCAGGTCCCAGACGTGCTTAATGGGATTGAGATCTGGGCTCTTCGCTGGCTATGGCAGAACACTGACATTCCTGCCTTGCAGGAAATCACGCACAGAATGAGCAGTATGGCTGGTGGCATTGTCATGCTGGAGGGTCATGTCAGGATGAGCCTGCAGGAAGGGTACCACATGAGGGAAGAGGATGTATTCCCTGTAACGCACAGCGTTGAGACTGTCTGCAATGACAACAGGCTCAGTCCGATGATGCTGTGACACACTGCCCCAGACCATGACGGACCCTCCACCTGACGGACCCTCCAAATCGATCCTGCTCCAGAATACAGGCCTCGGTGTAACGCTCATTCCTTCGACGATAAACGAGAATCCGACCATCACCCCTGGTGAGACAAGACCGCGACTTGTCAGTGAAGAGCACTTTTTGCCAGTCCTGTCTGGTCCAGTGACAGTGGGTTTGTGCCAATAGGTGACGTTGTTGCCGGTGATGTCTGGTGAGGACCTGCCTTACAACAGGCCTACAAGCCCTCAGTCCAGCCTCTCTCAGCCTATTGCGGACAGTCTGAACACTGATGGAGGGATTGTGCGTTCCTGGTGTAACTCGGGCAGTTGTTGTTGCCATCCTGTACCTGTCCCGCAGGTGTGATGTTCGGATGTACCGATCCTGTGCAGGTGTTGTTACACGTGGTCTGCCACTGCGAGGACGATCAGCTGTCCGTCCTGTCTCCCTGTAGCACTGTCTTAGGCGTCTCACAGTACGGACATAGCAATTTATTGCCATGGTCACATCTGCAGTCCTCATGCTTCCTTGCAGCATGCCTAAGGCACGTTCACGCAGATGAGCAGAGACCCTGGGCATCTTTCTTTTGGTGTTTTTCAGAGTCAGTAGAAAGGCCTCTTTAGTGTCCTAAGTTTTCATAACTGTGACCTTAATTGCCTACCGTCTGTAAGCTGTTAGTGTCTTAACGACCGGAACTGTCAGGTGCATGTTCATTAATTGTTTATGGTTCATTGAACAAGCATGGGAAACAGTGTTTAAACCCTTTACAATGAAGATCTGTGAAGTTATTTGGATTTTTACAAATTGAAAGACAGGGTCATGAAAAAGGGACGTTTCTTTTTTTGCTGAGTTTATGTAGTCTAGCAGCAGACAGTAGCAATCTAAATGGTCAGGGCAAAACATACAAGGAGAATTTGAGGTAAACAGTGAAATTCTCAGTCGATGAAGACAACAGAGTGAATAAATGTCAGAGCATTTCTGTGACGCTTTGTGATTGGTTCACCCAATTGAACGTGGTACCAAAGAAGGGCAAAGTTTTACGGCTCGGTTTTCACAGATTTTTTTATACCGAAACAATGACAAGATCACAAGGCAGATGTTATTGTACTGCGGTTTTTAACCTCTATCCCAGGGGTTCCCAAACTTCTTTGGCTTGCGACTCCATTTTGATATTTAAAAAAAACGTCAAAAAGTTAATGTTTACTTTTCATTTGGAGCTATGACAGTTATGAATCAGTCTGGCAGTACTTTTGACAGTATTTCAATCTGAAGGAAGTATGGTTTGAAGAGACGGAAATGCATCAAAAAGGTATTGGGAAGTTCAGAAGATTATCAGGCAATAATCTTGTATGATGTTCTGTGCAGAAAAGAACGTCATCAGTAAGCAGGTTTCCATTTAACATTTTAATGCGAGTAAAGTACATGTCATATAAAAAAATGTAATGACAGGTCTGATGGAAACCAAACATTTGTCAGTAAACTTTCCAAAATCTCGACAAAACAAAATACGCTAGACAAGGTGGGATCTTTTCGCGCCTGTAAAAATCATTATCCGAGAAATGTCTGTGGAAACGCTTTTATATATTGATATAATAACCATCGTATCGAGGTAAACTTGGAGTCACGTGATTACTTGTGTTGTCCTCCTGTCGTGTCTTTGGCTATGCCGGATTAAGTGATATGACATGCTAACTTATAAAATGATTTCTCTGTAATTAATATTACCTGATTAAGCTAATCATGTAAATGTAATTAACTAGAAAGACGGGGCACCACGGAAGAACGTTTATAGAGCCGTTATCTTCCGAATAAACTCTTAAAATACTTAGTAATATTTTACATCGATAGCAGTCAATATTAACCCTTATCTTATTTTCAGTCTCATAATGAAAGTTGTAAATTCTTGGCTATCTTCACGAACCCTGGCTAACAAGTTGAATCAGCAATACAAAATTGGGTTTAATTATTTATTTACTAAATACCTAAACTAATCACACAGAATTACATATACACAGAATACAAATGATGTCATACAGAAAACGTCCCGGTGGACGGAACCTGGTTACACAAAGGAAAGGGGGTTGGGCTTGAATGAAAGAGCGGGAAGACTTAGGAACCACAAACAGCAGCTAGGCTATCGTAAATACATTATCTTATGCATTCTAAATTACCGCCCATTTGGAAAAGGAAAATGCAATAAATATTTACTCTGAGCTGCGCTTCGGTAGATTGGTCGTAGATGCTGGCGGGTTGGCCAACAGATCTTCCTGTAAACTCTTAAGAATGTCTCTTGTGGTAAATTGGATACGTGGTGGTATCTTCGTCCGTCTGTTAGACTGGATCCGTCGTCCGTCCTTTCCTAGCCCACGTCTTCAGCGGCCGCTGCTAACTCAATGGCTAGGAAGTATCACTTCTGTAGTGAATAAGCTCAAAGTTCATACCAGTTCATACCATAGCTCACGCCGAGGTTGGCTTAGTTCTGTCCTTGACATGTGTGTCCTTCTAACGTAGAGGCTGCAGACCTCCCGTACTGGAACAAACTGGTTATCTCTTCGTCAAAGGCTTATATAGTGGAGAGGGGGAAGGATGTGTTTCATCGTTTATAACCCCTCCTCTTCACAGGGGTGGGCCACTGATCAAGCAGGGCACTTTCCTTATGAAAACCCAAATCTCTCATTTGGAAGCTAAAATTACATTTAATCTCCTAACAAACAATTTCAATATCAAACATTTCAATTGCATAACAATTCCATGTGACTCTGATAACTAGAGGGTGGATACTTTCCCAGGTCCAGTTTATGTCGTCCTGTCATCAGTCATAATGTCTCAGATAACAACGGAACCCATACTCATTACGTTCCAAAGCATATTTCCAACTGGTTTTATTAACAAAATATGGTTCCTTTCCCCATTTGTTTGATGTTCCCAGACTCTCTATATTTAACACAGGCTATTCAAGTCCTTCAGTAGGGTCAGAGAGGGGAAGGGAGAAAGGTATTTATGGGGGGGGGTCATAAGCCTTACCCACAGGCCAACGTCATGACACTCCCGATGACATGTAGTGTGGAAACACATTTAACTTGTATTTCTTACTCGGTACATGGGAATTTAACCGCAAAATGTATTTTTATGTGCACCACGTCAT